>NW_024080738.1:456915-722499 GCF_003009895.1 Hyaena hyaena | reverse complement strand
TCCATCCATGTTGCTACACATGGCCAGATTTCATTGTTTCTCATTGCCATGTAGTATTCCATGGTATAGATCAACCACATCTTCTTGATCCATTCATCCGTTGATGGACACTTAGGCTCTTTCCATGTTTTAGCTATTGTGGAGAGTACTGCTGTGAACATTGGGGTACATGTGCTCCTATGCATCAGCACTTCTGTATCCCTTGGGTAAATTCCTACCAGTGCTATTGCTGGGTCATAGGGGAGTTCTATTGTTAGTTTCCTGAGGAACCTCCACACTGTTTTCCAGAGGGGCTGTACCCATTTACATTCCCACCAACAGTGTAGGAGGGTGCCCGTTTCTCCACATCCTCGCCAGCATCTAAAGTTCTCTGATTTGCTCATTTTAGCCACTCTGACTGGCGTGAGGTGGTATCCTGAACGAGAAATTTCTAAGTATCTTTAGACAAATGAAAATGAAAACACAACATACCAAACTTACAGGATGCAACAGAAGCAGCTACTGTAAGAGGAGAGTTCATAACAATAAATACCTACATAAGCAACAAGAAAGATCACAAATAAACTTAAGTCTGTGCCTCAAAGAAGAGCAAACTAAGCCCTGCAGCTGGAGGAAGACAATAGTAAAGGGCAGAAATAAATGAAAGAGAGAGAAGGAAAACAACTGAAAAGATTCATAAAATCAATGTTTGTTCTTTAAAAAGATAAACAAAATTGACAAAACTTTAGCTAGACACACCAAGGAAAAAAGAGGGAGGGCCCAAATAAAATTATAAAGGAAAGAGGAAACATTACAATTGATATTACAGAAATTTAAAAGATTGTAAGAAGCTACTATGAACATGACAAACTGAACAATCTAGAAGAAATGGAAAAATTCTTACAAACATACAACCTACCAAGACTGAATCATTAAGAAATAGAAAATCTAAAAAGATCAATTACTAGTAAGTACATTGAATTTATAATAAAAGACTCTCCCAACAAAGAAAACCCTAGGACCATATGGCTTCACAGGGGAATTTTACCAAACATTTACGGAAGAATTAACACCAATCCTTCTCAAATGCTTCCAAAACACTGAAGAGCAGGGAATACTCCCAAACTCATTTTACGAGGCTGGTAGCATTACCTGGTTACCAAAAGGACACCACAAGAAAGCTGTAGACCTATTATTCCTGATGAATGTATATTCAAAAATGCTCAGTAAAATAGTAGCAAACCAAATTCAGTGGCACATTATAAGGATCCTTCACCCTGATCAAGTGAGATTTATCCTTAGGGTGCAAGATGTTTCAATATATGCAAATCAGTAAATGTGATACATTAACAGAATGAAAGAAAAAACATCCTATGACCATCTCAATAGATGCAGAGGTATTTGACAAAACTTAACATCCATTTATGATAAAAATTCCTTCCTCCTGATACAAAATCTTAACAAATTAGGTATAGAAGGAACATACCTCAACATAATAAAGTCATATATGACAAACCCACAGCTAACAGCACACTCAATGGTGAAAGGTTGAAAAGCTTTTCCTCTCTAATCAGGAATAAGACCATTGTGCCACTGTCATTACTCCTATTCAACACTGTACTGGAAATCCTAGTCAGAGCAATCAGGCAAATTAATTAATTAATTAATTAAAGATAAAGAAAACATTTTAAACATTTAAAAAAGATAAAAGGAATCAGCACTGGAAAGAAATAAAATAGTCTCTAGTCTCAGGTGACATGATTTTATATATAGAAAATCCTAATGCCACCAAAAAACTGTTTGATCTAATCAATGAATTAAAGTTGCATGATACAAAATCAGTATGCAAAAGTCAGCATTTCTACAACAGCAAATTATCTGAAGAAGAAATAAAGAAAATGATGACATTTTCTAATAGCATCAAAACCAACAAAATACTGAGGAACAAATTTAACCGTGGAAATGAAAGTTCTCTACGCTGAAAACGACAAGATAATGATGAAAGAAATTGAAGATGCTACAAACACAAAGGGGTTCAATGTGCATGGATTAGAAGAACTAATATTAAAAGTGTCCACATCACTCAAATACTTGAATAGATTCAACGCAATCCCTATCAAGATTCTAATGCCATTTATTATAGAAATAGAATAAACAATCCTAAAATTTACATGGAACTAAAAAAGACCCTGAATATCCAAAGCAGTCTTGAAAAAGAGGAACAAAGCTAGAGGTAACACACTTCTAGATTTGAAGCTATTTTATAGAGCTGTAATAATCAAAACAGTATGGCACTGGCATAAAACCAGACACAGAGACCAACAGAACACACCTGAGAGACCAGAAATAAACCCAGATGTGGTCAACTAATATATGACAAGGGGGCCAAGAATACTCAATGGAGAAAAGATAGTTTCTTCAATTAATGCTGCTTGAGAAATTGGATATTCACATGTAAAAGAAAGAAATTAGACCCCTATCTTACCACTCAAAAAGTAAGTCGAAATGGATCAAAGCCTTAAATGTAAAATTAAAACTCCGAGAAGAAAACACAGGAAAAAAAGCTACTTGACATGGGTTTTGGCAATGAACTTTTGGATATGATCCCTAAGGCACAAGCAGTAAAATAAAAAAAAAGTTGGATTACCTCAAACTAAAAAGTTCTTTACAGAAAAAAAAATTAAAAAGTGAAAGGAATATCTATGGAATGGGAAAAAAATGGAAAGCCACATACCTGGTTATTTTTGTATACTATTTGTATATAAAATATAAATATACGTGTGTGTGTATGCATATATGTGTGTGTATATATATATGTATATATACACAAATACACACATGTATATATAATCACTCAATAACAAAACACCAAATAATCCAATTTAAAAATGGGTACAGAATCTGAATAGTAATTTTTCCAAAATGGTACACAGATGGCTAGCAGGTACATGAAAAGGTGCTCAACATCACTAATTATCAGGGAGATGCAAATCAAAACCACAATGAGACAATGCCTCGTGACTGTTAGAATGGCCATCACCAAAAGACAAGAGGTAACAAATGCTGGCAAGGGTGTGGAGAATTCTCTTGTGCACTGTTGGTGGCATTTGTGAAATGGTGGAGCCACTATGCCAAACGGTATGGTGGTCCCTCAAAAAATTAAAAATGGAATTACCCTATGATCCAGCAACCCCACTTCTAGGTATATATCCAAATGAAACAAAACATCACGATGTCAAAGAGATATCTGAACCCCCGTGTTCACAGCTGTATGATTTACAACAGCCGAGACATGATGGTCACTTCCCGGAGTAAAGAAGTTGTGGTATATATACACAGTGGAATGTTACTGAGCTATTAAAAAGGAGGAAATCCTGCTATTTGTGATAACATGGAAAGATCTTGACGGTATTATGCTATGTGAAATGAACCAGAGAAAGACAAATATGTGATCTCACCTATATGTAGAATCTAAGAAAAAGCAAGCTCACAGAAAAAGAGATCAGATATGTGGTTACAGGGGTTAGGTAGGGGGATGTGCGTGGGAACTGGAAGAAACTGGTCAGAAAGTACAAACCTGGAGTTATAAGATAAATAACTACTAAGGATGTAATGTACAAAATGATGGCTATAACTTACAACGCTATGTGGCATGTTTGAAAGTCGTTAAATCCAAAGAATTCTCATCACAAGGAAGAAAACTTTTTTTTTAAACTATAGGAAATGCCTGGTGTTCACTAAACTTATGGTGATCATCTCACAAGACGCGTAGGTCAAATCATGCTGACAACTTCTATACAGTGCTGTATGTCAACTACATCTCAACAAAACTAGAAAAGAATAAAAAGAAATTGCTTTCCTATACTTTAGTGACTTCATCCCATAACCATCACGGCTTTGCACTGGGTCAACTTAGCTAAGCAGAAACTGTTTCCTGGAATTCCCTTCTCTGTATGATTCTGTGTAAGGCTGGTCACAAGAGAAATGCACTCGGGATGTGAAGTGGAAATGAAGGAGCAGCCATTTTTCATGCTCTACAGGCTGCAGCAGGGTGCCAGGCACACATAGTACTGGTCTGCTTGCTCACCTGGTGGGCACGCGGCTGCCCGGGCTTGCAGACTCCAGCTCCCACTGGACCTCCATTTTCAGCTGCTGCTGGCCCTGGTCAGGTGTCAGGTGCATTTTAGGTCCATTCCAGCACACCCTTGACCTCCTCGACTTCCCATCGGCTTTTTCTCCTAACTGTTGATCAAGTCTGGGGAAATCTCAGGTCCACCACCAGGGGCACAGCCTTCTCTGCCAGCTCCCATGACTGTGTACAGTCTTTATACTAGATCACTCATAAGCTGGAGTGAGCCCTGGTTACATAGCTGTCTTACCAGGTACTTATTTTTATTACTCTCCTTTGACAGATCTAGAAACTGAGGCACAGAGAGGGAAGGTAACTTGCCCAGGGCCATAGAGTGAAGTATCTAGAAGACATGGGCTACAAATGCAAACTGTAGTCCAGAGGCCAAATGTGGGATTATCATTTTTCAGATTCTCAGCTTTGGGAGATTAAAGTGACATGTATCTATGAGAAAGGCAGATATATGCTTAATAAGTGGAAGCCACTGCTGTGGAAGTACATGCAATTTTAAAGCTCAGTTTCAATTGAGAGACATTTTAAAGCATGGGCCACCAAACCCAGTGACAGAGGGGAGCAGATATGTGGGGGCAGAGGGTGTTGGGTAGGAATGAGGACTGAGTCCCAAAGGATGCAGCAGCAGGAGGTGGCTTGGGTTTTGAGGGATCCTATGAGACAGGAGCAAGGAAGCCAGGAGAAGAGGGTGCCTCATGGGTCCACCTGAGTCGTTGCTCCCATCCTGCCGCTATAAGATTTTATTTATGCCATTTATAATTTATTTCCTCTTCCCAAGTCTTTCACAAACAGCAATGACAAGCATTAAAACAGCCTTCCACAGCAAACAGGTCAGCATCTCTCACCTCGACACAGCCATGGTTACAGCGACTAAAGTCACCATCACCCTTGACTTTATCCACGGCCACACAAAAACATTTCTGTGTCTTCCAAAAGTCATAGCTAAAGACCATCCACTGTTATCTTGAGTGATTGTTATAAAAGGAACCTGCTGAAATTTTGTGTTTTCAGATCTGGATTTTTTAAAATTAAACCATGAAAACTGCATTTCTCTTTCTGCTTTGGCTTCTAGGAAGCTCAACACTTAATCCCCAATTCCGTTTTCTCTGCCCATCTCTATAATGTTTTCTGATCTCTTACTCAGGACAACTATTCTGCAATATATACACTTACTTAAAACAGTTGTAGAAGGCAAGCAGTACATAATTTACATATACCAAATACAGACATTGAGAAGTACTGAAGAAATAAAAAACAAAACAGCATTGTGCAATATTATCAGTAAGTAGGCGTGAAACGAGGGGTATTGCTGACTTGCCTCCTTCCCAAAGTGACTGGCGATATTTGTGTGGCACAAGTGGCATGTTACACTAGTTTTAACCACGCTCCTCCCTACTTACAAGTCGCTGAGTCTGAAGCCCATTTAGAAAAGGCTCACTTGGTTGAGCAAGAGCCTCACTGTGCGACGCAGCAGAGATGTGTCTCTACCCCTTGTTAATCACAGTGACTCTTCAGCCAGGGGATGCACGATGCCCTTGTATTTAGCGGGGAAGGACTCAGTGAAGGAGCGTCTTCGGGGATATAGTGAGATCCAGGGGGCAGGGAGGGAGGCGGGCAAAGAGGTTGGGAACCATTCAGCTCCCTTTTGGGCAGAGCAGGACAGTCGAATCCAGGCATGCTCCCCCCGCACTTGCAGAGCGCGCACGGAGAAGGCGCTCTGCCTGATCTGGAGTCACACTTGGTCTCCTAGGGGCACGCAGGCCGCAACAGCTTTCAGCAGCAGATGGACAGAGAGCCCTGCGGGCCAGGCCTGGGAGCTGTCCAGGCCCTTCCTCCCGCTGCCATTGCCCCCCCTCAGGACTGAAACCCTCTACTCCTTCCTGCCTCCCTTCAGGGCCTACTGTTTACCCTCCCCTACCCTTGGTCCATGCTGCAGAAGGAAAGGTCACAGCCCAAGGTCACTCAGTGGGAAAGGTTAGGGCTCCCGTGCGAGGGCCTGCAGACTTTCTGGCTCCCACAGACAACAGCAGGGGCTATACTGGGTCCAGGAGCCTCTGTACGTCACCATGGCCCCAGTTGGGTGATTCTAGCCTTCTGAGGCGCAGTTGGTACTGGCGGTGTGGGGCTGTTATTTAAAAGCAGGTGTTTACTGAGCGCCTGCTGTGAGTGGGCACTGTGACAGCTACACTGGTACATATTAACTGGATCCTCCCAGACGTCCCCTCCAGACCACCTCGGGGAGAAAGTGACTCCTCCTAGGTGACAGAAATCCCAACTAGTGGAACCTAGACTTCTCGGGAGACAAAGCTGTATGTGAACACAGAGAAGGACAGAGAAATTCCCTTAGCATCAAGTTTCAGAGGGTCGAGGGCTCATTCTTTCGGCATGAAGCCAAGAATCAGGCAGAAAGTTCCTTAAACTCAAAGTAACGTTTTTGAATTTCCATTTCATTGGGTAGAAGGTTGGAGGTGAGAAAGAGAAAACTAACCAAAAGATCTGAAGCCCTTTAGCAAAATGTCTTTTCTGACATTTTTTGAGGACAGGTGAGAAACAGACAGTGAACAAAAAATGTTTTTAAAGAAAACGGACAGGTACAGCTTACATGGCCCAAAACTCAAACAAAATAAAACAAAAACCCAAAACTGAAAGAAAATGTACAAAAATGCTCTGTTATGGTGGTAGCAACAGAGTCATTGAAAAAAAAATTCTAATTTCCAAAACTAAATTCGGGGAATTTGGTTTCATAAGTTTTTTTAATGTTTATTTTTGAGAGAGATACAGAATGTGAGCAGGGGAGGGGCAGAGAGAGAGAAAGAGAGAGAGAGAGAGAGAGAGAGAGAGTCTGAAGCAGACTCCAGGCTCTGAGCTGTCAGTACAGAGTCCGATGTGGGGCTTGAACTCACCAATGGCGAGATCATGACATGAGCCGAAGTTAGATGCTTAACCAACTGGGCCACCCAGGCGCCCCGGTATCATTACTTTCTAATAAAAATTGGAAAATAAGAAAGTATCAAAGAATGGCTAATTGGAAGGTAACAGAAAGTATAGTAACACAGGAGGAAAATTGACTAGAGACTAAAGCAGGTGTTTGGTGTAGAGTTTTACGGTTCAGCCAAGCTGACAGCTGTCAGGTCATCAGACAAACAGGATTTGGTCTAGATGTGAGATTCACAGCCCAGACTCCTAACGGCTGTCTCCCAGAAGGCACTGGCCACGGTCCTGTTGTCCCTGGTCCCTGAGGGAGGCGCCTCAACTCTGGAGAACATGCACCACACCCCACTTGGCTGCCACACTTGCCCACATCACAGGCATGGAGTGGTCATCTGTGTCCATCTCCAGTGCCATGTGTAGTTGAGAGGAGACATTCTGTTTGCTGACTCAAATGGCTCCCAAAAGTGCCGGACTATCCATTTCTGTTGCCGTTACTTACACACACGTTGAGGCTGGTCTGCAGGGGACGGGCCCAGCTCGCCAGGAGCCATTTGCCGCATGGAGAAACTGCAGCACTTTCTTCCAGATCTACCACCAAGCCAGGCTCCTCTGGAAGCAGAGCCCTGGACAGACCAGACTAAATAAACTGAGAAAGGCAGGCCAAAGGGAAAGGTGCTCTAAGATTAAGAGCAGAAAACATGCTTAAAATTCCTCATTTTCCTTCCTCTGCCTCAGAGATCCCATTCTGAGTCTTGCCAAGGCCTATAATCACAGTTTGCTTCTTTTTTTTCCCCCCTAGAAGAAAATTACTCTTCCTTCCAAGCCTGAAAGAGCTATGATGTCACTTACACATTCTGCAGAAATAACCAAAGCCAGACGATGCTCTGGGAAATGATTTTCAGGGGGCGACTTTCAACCACCCTGGGCAGGCTGTGCAGATAAAAGAGCCCAGTACAGGCACTGTACTTGGTTGAAAACAGTGATTTTCTTCAGGGTCTGGACTGGGAGCCACAAACCTTGTAAGCAGAGCTAACCGGCATGCCCGCTGGCCTCTGGTTTAGATGGTGTCTTTCTTCCTGCTTCCATGAGTAGACACACCTGCCCCTTGGATCACTGCGCCCCTACCCTGAGAATACTAGAGACCAAGGGGGAGGAGCTAATGTCCACTGAGTAGCTGCTGTGCACTGGATATCAGGCTTCGTGCTGGGAACAGGATAAAAATAGTTTTAGGTTTTGCACAGCGAAGGAAACCATCCACAAAACAAAAAAGCAACCTACTTAATGGGAGATCTTTCAAATCATATGTCTGTCAAGGGATTAATATCCAAAATATATAAACTTGTACAACTCAGTATCAACACAATAAACCCTCCAATTAAAAAATGGGCAAAGGACCCACATAGACATTTCTCCTAAGACGACATCCAGATGGCCAACAGACACATGACAAGATGCTCAACGTCACTCATCATCAGGGAAATACAAATCAAAACCACAATGAGATACCACCTCACACCTGCCAGAGGGCTATTTTCAAAAAGACAAGAAATAACAAGTGTTAATGAGGATGTAGAGAAAAGGGAACCCTCATGCACTGTTGGTAAGAATGTAAAGTGGTGCAGCCATTGTGGAAAACAGTATAGAGGTTCCTCAAAAAATAAAAAAAGAACTACCCTATGACCCAGCAATTCTGCTTCATGGGTTTCATCTAAAAAACCCAAAAACACCAATTTTAAAAGATATACATATCCCTATGTTTATTGCAGCAGTTTTTACAATAGATGTGGAAGCAACCTAAGTGGGCATTGAGAGATGACTGAAGATGTGGTGTATGTATGTATGCGTGTGTGCATGCACGTGTGCGCACACACACACACAGAAATATTACTCAGCTATATAAAAGAATGCAATCTTGCTGTTTGCAACAACACAGATGAACCTACAGGATAATATGATGAATAAGCCAGAGAGATAAATACTATATGATTTCACTTACATGTGAAATATAAAAAAGAAAACAAACTAACACAGAGGGGCACCTGGACGGCTCAGTTGGTTACGTGTCCAATGTGGCTTAGGTCATGATCTCTCACGGTTCATGAGTTCAAGCCTCACGCTGGGCTCTCTGCTGTCAGCATAGAGCCTGCTTCAGATCCTCTGTCTGCCTCTCTCTCTGCCCCTCTCCTGCTCATGCTCGCTCACTCGCTCTCTCGAAATTATACATTAAATAAAAAATCTTGGGAAAAAAACCAAAACCAAGCCAACAAGCAAAAAGCAAACCAGAAATGAAGTCATAGATACAAAGAACAAACAATCTGGTGATTGCCAGAAAGGGGGAGAGTAGGGAATGGTCAAAACAGGGGAAGAGAATTAAAAGGCACAAACTTCCAATTATAAAATAAATAAAACATGGGGATGCATGGGAAACGTAGTTAATAAAACTGTAACCACTTTGTATGGTGATAGATGGTAGCTAGATTTATTGTGGGGATCACTTCATAATGCACATAAACACTGAATCACGGTTGTATACCTGAAGCTAATATAATATGTTAATTACACTTCAGTAAAATAAAATAAAAAACAAAATACTCTCAACAAACAGATTGGCTCCAATGGGTTTCTAGTCACTGAGGGGAGGTTAAGAATATTTTTTTTTAAAAAAGGGAAAAAGTACAATAGCAATTTCACTCTGATGAAAACAAAAGAAAAACAGTGTTAGGAAGTTCTGCTCACCCTCCAGATACTTCTTGCAATTTGAGGGTTTTTTTTCTTTTTTAAAAAAAGTTGATATGTAAGTGAGATGAACATTATGTTAATTTCAGTCGTACAACATAATGATTCAACATGGTATGTCTTGGGAAATGATCGTCACAAAATTGTGACTTGTGCTCCTGATGTTCTATCCCAAGCCTGCTATTAAGTACAAGTATAATATACTTTCTCCAGTGAACATGCCCCAGGCAGCAGTCATCAAACACAGGGCAGCCACTGGGTAGCCCTGCCTTACCATATCCTGTGCCTGGTGAACAGAGAGGGTGCTACCGGCAGCACCTGGGAGATGGTCAGCAATGCAGGATCTCAGGCCTCACGCCTGACCTCCCGGGCCCCAGTCTTTGCAGGCGCTCCCCAACAATCTGTGATTTTCATGCCTGCTGAACTTAGAAGCACCGGAAGACGGAATGCCCAGGCCCTTACTGGGTCCCTCTGAAAAGGACACGGAACAGCACACACAATGGGTGCTTGTGAGTCAGAGGTGCTCAGGACCACTGCCAGTCTCCCCACTTGCTGTTGCTGATACTGGAGTGACAGTTACTGGACCTCAATCTCAGGGTGTGCATCTGCAGGGTGGGGGGTGCGAATGGCCCCCGCTGGTAGAAATGCCAACAGGGTTAGGCAAGGTAATCGAGTTCAGTGAGCCCAACGTGTAGCACCTACTAAGCAATTAATATTATCACATCGTGATTACTTCTTGGCTCAAGTCTTCCCTGCGTAAGCTCATACCCAGGCAAAAACAGGGGACCAGCTGCAGATGGTCTGTCCCTGTTGCTGGCAGCCAGACGCAGAGGTGGCAGACCTGGGGGGTGAATGACTGCTGTCTGTCTTCTGGCTTTCCCAGAGATGCGGGCCGGGCCCTCCCTCACTCCTCTGACCTCCCCTCTGAGAAGGGCCCCCCCCAGGGCTGGATGGAGGGGCGGGGTGTGGGGGGCGGGGATGCCAGCATGGTCACTGTTCTCTGCATGGAAGAGAAGCCGGCCTTGGCGTGAAGGGCAGGGAGAGGCCACGGGAGGCAACCCACACCTCCTCTGCGCCCTCTGCCCGGTGCCTTGAGTCCCACGGCAGTAGGCTAGCACACACCACACCCCAACCAGTCCTCCGCTCTGAGCCTCCTGTCCTGGTCTCCTCCTCCGGCTCCCTGTCTAGGTCTCCCTGGTCCCCAACCTCCTCCTAATGACCAGGCCCAGACTTTCCACCACTCAGTCTGCCTGCACTGGGCAGGTCCGGAACAGCAGAAAGCCTCCCACCTCTTTCCCCTTGTCTTTCCTTCCTTTATTCACTGAAACACTGAGTGTCGAGTACGTGCCAGACACTATTCTGGGCACTAGAGATACACCAGTGGGCAAATCAGATAAAGTCCCTGCCCTCACGGTGCTTATGTTCAGTCCACAGAGAGCAGGTTAAAAGGTGCAAGTGCAGGGTGTCTGGGTGGCTCAGTCGTCTAAGCGTCCGACTTCGGCTCAGGTCACGATCTCACGGCTCGTGGGTTCAAGACAGAGCCTGGAGCCTGCTTCAGATTCTGTGTCTCCCTCTCTCTCTGCCCCTCCCCTGCTCACGCTGCCTCTCTCTCTCTCTCAGAAATAAATAAAACATTAAAAAAATTTTTTTTAAAGGTGCAAATACAATGGAGACAAAAGCGGCATGGCAGGGAGCTGGAGCGTCTGTGTGTGAGAGAACAGGAGACAGAGGGTTTTCCATTGGGTGGCGGGGAAGGCATTGCTCATGAGCACACACTGGAGACCCGAGGGGGCTGAGGAGGCAGCCACACGGCCCCTGGGTGGGGGGTGGCTCCAGGCAGAAGGGACAGAGCGGAACAGGGTGTTCCACAGGACAGACAGCAAGGCAGGTGGCCGGGTGGAGTGTGGCAGGCGAGGCAAGAACAGCGGACCTCGGAGAAGCGGGCTTGTATTCCACGTGGGCCGGGCCGGGCAGCCCCGGGGGTCTCTGAGCCGAGGACGTCCTCGGACCTACTCATGCTTGAGAGCGCCCTCTAGCGGTGCAGGGGAGAGTCCGCGGCAGAAATCCGAGGACTGCTCCGGGGCTCCCGGGACACAGCAGCAGCTGAGCCGGCCTGAGAAGTAGGCAGATTCTGCGTGTATTCTGTAAGGGGAATGAACAGGGACCCCTGAAAAAGAAGGCTCCAGAATGACTCTGGCATCTCTGTCCTGAGCATCTGAAGAATGGTTTGCGTTTTCAGTAGCTGCTTTCTCACCAGATGCCTCCCTGCCTTCAGGACCCAGCTGGGAACCGTGCCCACTGCCCTGGGCCCAGCAGCCCTGCCCTGGTCTCCGCGTCTGTGGCTGTGCCGGGGCTCCCTGGAAACCCCCGGGGCCCATGCCCACCCTCAGTCAGCTCAGCTCAGGCATCGGTTCTTCTCAGGAGACTCTCGGGACCACTGACCCCTGGCCAGCATCAAGCAATCCACCCTGTGTAACAACAGCTCCTGTTCTCTGGTTCATGGGTGCTGGCTGAGTGGTAGCTCAGAGGCATTCTTTCTAAATGTCTGAGTAACCCTGCAAGGTAAGAATTATAGTTCTGAATGTTCAGATTGGAAAGCAGAGTTTTAGCAACATAATGTCACATGCCTGGAGTTAACTCAACTAGTTAAGTATGAATTTGGGTCCAATGCTGATGCATCTGACTCCAAGGGCTGTAGCATATACTGGCCTGTATGACTTTTTCAAATCACGGCACCTGGAACATTCTGTTGGGTATTCTGGTTTGCGTGACTGCTGCCTCCACTGGCTGGTGAGCTACTGAAGTGGGGGTGGTGAGGGGGATACTGTTGGCACAGAGAGCTTGTCCAATAAAGGTTTGGTGAAGTTTTCTTTCAACAGGGGATCACAGCTCAGACGTAAGAAGCTATTGGGCAGTCATGGACCCATTTGAGATTCCAGTAGTGGCTCTAGGCCCTGTTGTCCAACCTCACGTTCATTCCCATATTCATTCATTTGATAATCTAGTAATAGATAATCAATTGTTAATATACAAGTAAACAGATAAATATACAAAATAATTTTAGATGGAAGTAAGCATGTGAAAAAAGAGAGAGATAATATAATAGAGGGTGCTGGAGTCAGAGAAAGGGAGCTACTTTAAGTGAGGAAGCAGGAAGGCATCTCTGAGACATGAATGATGAGTAGATCTTGGAGATCATTCCAGGTGGAGAGAACACTGGGTGCAAAGGCCCTGTGGCAGGAGTGAGCTTGCTACATCTGAGCAACAGAAAGCAGGCCAATATGGAAGGCGTAAGGGAGCAAGACGAGAGAGAAGTGGGAGATAAAGCTAGAGAGGTAAGTAGTGGCCAGCTGATATAAAGCCTTGGGCCTTGGGGAAGGTCTAGAAGGACCATGAGACCCCTCTGGAGGGTCTTAATCTAGAAAGACACAGATTTGATGTCCCTTTTCTAATGATGCACATAAACACATGCACACAAACTGTGCGTGGGACCCAAGGATGGCAAGATGAGAATTTCTGCTGTGGAGTCTAGTTCTACAGTACATGGGGTCAATCATAATAAAACAAGCTTCACTTCAATGTTTCCTCTATTCTTTCCAACCTCCTAGAGCAGAAAACGATGTGCCGTGGCCTCACAAACAAAGAGCAGGCCCTTCTCTGCTTCGGTAAAAAATAAGTCTTACCCTGTGCACTGTTGGTGGAAGTAGAAAATGGTACAGTCTCAAAAGTATGGTGGTTCTTCTCCACAAAAAAACTGAACTCAAATTACCATTGATCCAGCATTTGCAGTTCTGGATATAAGCCCGAAAGAAGTGAAAATAGGAACTTGAAGAGGTATTTGCACACCCACGTTCACAGCAGCATTATTCGCAAAAGCCCAGAGGTGGAAGCGACTCCAGTCCCATCCGCAGATAAGTGGAAAAACAAAATGCGGCACATTCATGGGTGAATATTGGTCAGATTTAGAAAGGAGGGAAATCGTGACATGTGCCACCACGTGGATGAACCTCGAGGACGCTACGCTGAGTGAAATGAGCGAGTCATGAAAAGACAAATACTGTATGATTCCACTTCTGTGAGGTCCCTAAAGTAGATGAATTCACAGGGGCAGAAAGTAGAGTGGTGGTTGCCAGGGACTGGGGTAGGGGGAATGGGGGCTGTTGTTTGATGGGTAAAGTTTCGGTTTTGCAAGATGAAGAGAGACCTAGAGACGGATGGCGGTGATGGCGGCACAACGATATGAATGCTCTTCACACTACTCAACTGTACATTTAAAAATGGTTAGGATGGGGGCGTCTGGGTGGCTCAGTCGGTTAAGCCTCCAACTTCAGCTAAGGTCATGATCTCATGATTCAGGAGTCTGAGCCCCGCATTGGGCTCCACACTGGTGGTGTGGAGCCTGCTTGGGATTCATTCTCCTTTTCTCTTTCTCGCCGCCCTTCCCCCAATTGCTCACTCATGCTCTCTCTCTCTCAAAATAAATTTAAAACATAAAAACAAAAAAAAAAATGTTCCAGATGGTAAATTTTATTGTTATGTGTATTTTACCACAATTAAACACTTT
This sequence comes from Hyaena hyaena, assembly GCF_003009895.1. NCBI lineage: Eukaryota > Metazoa > Chordata > Mammalia > Carnivora > Hyaenidae > Hyaena > Hyaena hyaena. The sequence continues at coordinate 708,148 of NW_024080738.1, read as the reverse complement.
TAAGAAGTCTCTGGAGGCCCCCCAGTCCCTCAACTGCATCCTTACCAGCTTCTGTCCCCATGTCCTCACAGCACTGCTGTACCCCTGTGTTCCATGACCGACTGTCCACTCAATCCCCTTCCTATGTGAAGAAGACAAGTAAAGTAGCTGGAGTGGACGAGGCCTTAAAAGCTCTCCAGTGAAGAGAGTCCCAGAGGTTGAGCCTGGCATCTCAACAATTCTGGGTCTGATTTCTTGCCTACTTTTTAAAAGTTTATTTCCATTTACTTTTAGAGAGAGAGAGAGAGAGAGAACAAGCAGAGAAGAGGCAGAGAGAGAGAGGGAGAGGGAGAGAGAATTCCAAGCAGGCTCCACATTGTCAGCACAGAGCTTGACGTGGGTCTTGAACTCAGGAACCAAGAGGTCATGACCTGAGCCGAAATCAAGAGGTGGACGTCTAACCGACCAAGCCACCCAGGCGCCCCTGATTTCTTGCCTTTTAAATCTTACCTAAGTTGTTTTGTTTAAATGGGATCTCCTCTCTTGCCTTATGCGGACACAAAGAACAGCTGGCGACCACCCTCTATGGAATAAAATTCCCAAGCACTTAGACGGCATCGTCCAATTCCCTTGCTTCTTTGAAGATGCAGAGAACAAGCTGTCAATATTCCCCAGCCTGAAGCTGCTGTCACGTGCTCTTTGTGCCCTCAAAGAGCTTTGTGCCCGAGCGTGGGGCCCTCAACTGTGCTTTGTGTGTGAGTTTGGGTGCATCCCAAATCATTTCTCAAGGACAGCTCTGGCCCTGCCTATGGCAGCCCTCCAGAGGAGGGAGGTGGCCTCCCAATCAGTCCTCAGAGAAACAGATTTGGAGAGACTGCCTGCAGATGTAGCCCTCCCTCTGGGATTAAGCCAACCCCCCCGGGGCTGCTGGCAGAGACCACCTTGGTTTGCCCACCCTCCGTGCAGTGGCTTTTCTATACTATGCGTGATGAGCCAGCCTGGCCCACTCCACAGACACCATATAAGAAATAGGTCTGTAAGGCCTTGGTGCCATTGTTCTAGGGGTACAGTTGAGGGTGGGCCGTTGACTCTACCATGGACATGAGAAGGTGCAGGCAGCACTGCTCCCAGGACTCAGAACCAGAAGTACTTGCACATCTTAAGCATGGCTTATTTTTCCCTCATGGACTATGATCCTACCACTGATGAGTTTCCACTGTGTTTCTGCTGCTAGAGAACTCTAGATCAAATATGGGGGCTACTTCTGGAAGGGTGCTGTCCAAGAGAACTTTCTGTGGTGAAGGAAATTTTATGGATCTGTGCTATCCGATAGCATAGCCACTAGCCACACAGGGTTACTGAGTCCTTGAAATGTGTTGAGATTGAGAAACTGGAATCTGCATTTTAATTAATTCAAATTTTAAATTTAAATGGCCACATGTGGCTCATGGCTACCAATCAGCTCTAGACATTATATTGGAAATGCACGCATCCTGATGTCACCTTTGGTTTATGTGAATTTCTAGCAATATATTCTATCTACTCCAAATCCTTTTGCTGTCTAATTATTTTTAATAATACTTTCAGTTAAGTGTCAGATTTTGGTTCAGGTCATGATCTCACGGTTCACGGGTTCAAGCCCTGCATCGGACTCTGTGCTAACAGCTCAGAGCTTGGAGCATGCTTCAGATTCTGTGTCTCGCTTTTTCTCTCTATGTCCCTCCCTAACTCACACTCTTTCTCTCTCAAAAAATAAACAACAAAAAAAAATCTTATGTGGTATATATATCATTGTCAGCTATGTTTTTAAAATGTGAGACCTACTTAGAAGTACGAAGAAAAAGGTACCATACCCTAGTGAATATCCCTAGTCAATTTCTTTGACTAGGTACATCTTCCCCGCTTTGTGCAAAATGGAGTAATTAATATGTTCATTTAAAGGAAGGGCCTTGCAGGGAAGGGGAAAAGTCTTCTGTTTCTTCATCTGGATGCTGCTCACACAAATGGTCACTTTGTGAAAATTCACTGGGCTTTGTGCTTATGATCTATGTACTTTCCATACATTACTTATACCATTCTTCAAGAAAAAGTAAAGGGAAACCTATAAACAGAACCTGTTGTGTCCAACATCTGATGTCAATTCAGCTCTAGGGGATGAGAGAAGGTTCAGAGGACACGGATCGTGACTCCAGAAAGCCGCAGTGTAGCATCGTTGAGCATTAATGCAAATCTCTAGGATGCATCTTCCAGAGGGATCTCGGGCAACTTATGCTAGCAACTCCTCACCCTCCTCTTCCCTACCCTTTCCCCCTGAACCAAGCAGGGCAGAGAAAGGAGAGACGAGCTTCACAAGGAGGAAGTCTTTCTTTCCATCTTATCATATCTCAGTAAAAAACATTTCCAGGAGTGCCTGGCTGACTCTTGTGGGTAGAGCATGTGACTCTTGGTATCAGGGTCATGAGTTCAAGCCCCATGTTGGGCGTGGAGCCTACTTAATTAAAAAAAACAAAAACAAACAAAAACAAATAAAAACGAAAACATTTCCAAATGCTTATAAAAGGTTGGGTAACTCCCAGAAAAAATCTTTCATCTTTTCTTTTCCAGGGAAATAAAATCAGAGGAGGAGTTCTCTCGAATATGGAATGTTAATGGAGCAGGAAGAGGAAATAAAATGCAATCTGTCTTTTAAGAAAGCAACTAAAAACTACCCAAGATTTGCTTCAGTGTATAGTAACTCCACCCAACTGAACAAAAGCATTTATATTAAAAATTATAACTGAAAATATAACTTGGGAGATACATTCTAAGGATGATGTGGCTAAAAGGTACTCTCTCAGGTAGGTCCCTCTCTCTGTGACTTAACTATCTTAGTTTTGCTAAAGACTGACACACAAAGTTTTACTTTGAAAGTAACTTAAAGAGATGGGCAGATGCATATTTCACGCTAGAGCAGAAGGTTGCTTTCTGCAGTGATTCTGTCACAGTAACCTGGACAAATGGCCATAATTAAGAATTATGGGGGGGCTATTAATCATTTCTGTCCATATTAATTTGCCTCGACATATTACTATATCGAACAAAGGCTTGCATTCCTGAGACCAAGGATACAAATCTTTTTTCTTACTTTTTTCACACTTTGATGCTCTAACTTCAAAACCCTGCACCTGTACAGGTTTTATAACCATTTAAATGTGTGAATCTTTGAAATATTCTTTCATTGGTTCCTTTGAGCAGAGCCCAGGCCAAGCTTTTATACTTTGTTCTTTCACTTATGTTATTACAGGCATCAAGAGAAAAAGTATTCTAATTACTGCAAAAAAGGAAGAAGTCCCTTTGAAACAATCACATTCACTTTGGTCTTTTAGCATAAACAGAACCCTTCCATTTACTTTTACTTATTCAACTGCATCATACTTTGCCTACAAGGATGGGCAATCTTCAAAACACAGAAGGATTTTTTTCTCACATTTCAAAAAAGACTATAGAGCAAATGCTAGCTAGCATTCAATTCACTGAATAATAAAGCGATATTTAGTTTCTTATCTTACAGTTCAAAGAAAAATCTGAAAGCATCTGTGTCCTATAAACAGTAAATATCTCAAGGTGACCTTTCTGACTTGAGCAGTGTGGCCCGCCTATAGTTTTAACCAGTTATCTGACATGTGCCAAATTCTCACTTCATTTTGGGATATGTGGATTACACCTCTGATGCTTAATGTCAAAATCATGACAACTATGAAGCTGTACCTGTGATTCAAGTAACTACAATCAGCACCTTCAGGAGGTGATTTCAAGATAATGGCCCCTAATTCGCTATCAACTTTCGCCTTCCAGGTAGCCAAGTGTGAAAACTGAGATGCCCAAGCCAGAGGTTTTTCAGAAAAACAGTCCTGGGGCGCCTGGGTGGCTCGGTCAGCTAAGTGTCTGACTTTGGCTCGGGTCATGATCTCCCAGCTTGTGAGTTGGAACCCTGGATTGGGCTCTGCTGACAGCTCAGAGCCTAGAGCCTGCTTCGGATTCTATGTCTCCCTCTCTCTCTGCCTCTCTCCCACTCGTGCTCTCTCTCTCTCTCTCTCTCAAAAATAAACAAACATTAAAAAAAGAAGAAGAAAAACAAAGGCCTATATGCTTGGAGCTGGCTTACATGTTAATTCCAGAAAGCCTGGGTTTGGAAAGCATTTATCAGGTAGGGCCAAGTGTAGACCATCCTTAAATCTGCGTGCTAAATTTGGCATTCTAGAGTATGATTAGTGATCCTGAAAGGGGGTCAGGCAACCACTGGAAGGATGCGAGGAGAAACGGGTCCAGCAACCGAGTGAAGGGTTAACCACAGAAGGGGGACAGTCCACTGCATCCATTTCCTTAAAATGTATCCGCTCACCTCCTCCCAAGCTTAATGAAACCCAAAATGCCACAGGCATCACTTGCCCCTTAAAGTATTTATGAGAAAGTAATTTTTCTTTTCTTTTTTTTTGTAATCAATCACTGTGTGTGTGTTTTTTTAATGTTTTATTTATTTCTAGGAGGGAGGGAGGGAGGGAGGGAGAGAGAGAGAGAGAGACAGCGTGAGCAGGGGAGGGTCAGAGAGAGAGGGAGATACAGACTCTGAAATAGGCTCCAGGCTCCGAGCTGGCAGTCAGCACAGAGCCCGACGCGGGGCTCGAACCCACGAACCTGGACATCATGACCTAAGCGAAAGTCGGACGCTTAACCGACTAAGCCAAGCAGGCGCCCCACGAGAAAGTAATTTTTCAAGCGATCACTGGGTTCTAACCACCTACTTCCCGCGTAGCGGTAGAAAGACAGAAGGTGGGGGGCACTAGAGGGAAGAAGGAAACAAACGCATCCTCTCTATGGAATGCCAATGTAGTTTACAATTTTCAAAGAGCTGGGTTTTCCTGGAGGCCCTTCCTGGAAGTGAAGGATGTACTGGTAAAAACTCCCTAAGTGTGAGGGAGCAGATTCAGGAACCTTGGATAAGCTCGCCTGAAGCCCCGGAGCCCCTGGCATTCAGCGCCTGCTCAAAGAGCGGGTGAAGACGCTTGCGGAGGCCCTGGCAGTTGCTTGCTGAGGCACAGAGCCACGGCAGCGAGGTGAAACCACCAATGCCGAGCGCTCTGGACACCCCCTCTTCTGTTCCGGCAGAGTACGGACGCCCGGCCTTTGTCTAAGAGCCGGACAGGAGGCCACGGATGCCTCCCTTTTTTCCTGAACTCCTTGCTCTTTACCAGGTCCTAACCAGGGTTTCCCCCCCCCCCAGCCACCCCCCCAGTTTCTCTGTCGCCCCAACACGGCCAGGGAGGTCGACACAGAGCCGTCCCCCTGCTCCCCGGGTACCTGCAGCAGGATCTTGTTCCCGTCGAGGTCCTCCGTCTGCCAGCGGCCCTCACTGATGGGGCTGCAGGGGTTGGGCAGGAGAGGCACGAGCTCGCCGATGTCCTTGACCCTGAACTCCAGCACCGAGGAGTCGGTGGGGACCGGGGTCTGGTCGCAGGGCAGTCTCTTCAGGGAGAACTGGATGTCCACATCCAGGTTGGAGAAGATGGGGAAGATGCAGAAGTCCGTCTTCCTCTGGCTGGGGCCGCGCCGGAGGATCAGCTCGTAGAACTTGAGGATGTCGGCGTAGTTGTCGTGGCGGCAGTAGACGGTGAAGCGCACGATGTCCCGGCCGTAGTGCACGGGCCGGATGGCCCAGAGCGGCGTGCCGGGCGCCAGCGTGAAGAAGTCCTGGCTGCACGGCAAGTAGGGCAGGAAGCGGCGCGGCACGCGCTCCGTGTGGTGGTGGCGCCAGGGCGGCCGCTGCAGCGCGCGGTGCAGCCGCAGGATCTGCTCCTCGCCCGCCTCCTCCTGCAGGAAGAGAACGACCGCCAGCGCGGGCTGCGCCGCCTTGGCCGGCTTCCGCCGCCGCCGCGACGCCCTCCTTTCCGACACGCGGAACAGCTGCAGGTCCGGGTGGATCCAGGCCAAGACCTTGTCGATGGCCTCCTGCAGGGGCTGGGATTCCCCCGGGTCCGCGATTATGTGGATGCTAACCAGGAAAGGGTCCTGCGCCTCCTCCACGGAGAGCTCACCTGGGGGGGTTGGGGGGGGGCGCAGGAAGAGAGAGAAAGAAAAGACCGTGAGCGTGGGGCGCCTGGGTGGCTCAGTCGGCGAAGCGTCCGACTTCGGCTCAGGCCATGATCTCACGGTTCGTGGGTTCGAGCCCCGCGTTGGGCTCTGTGCTGACAGCTCAGAGCCTGGAGCTGCTTACGATTCTGTGTCTCCCTCTCTTTCTGCCCCTCCCCCATTCATGCTCTGTTTCTGTCTCAATAATAAACATCAAAAAAATTAAAAAAAAAAAAAAAAAAAGGAAAAAGACCGTGAGCATGTCATTAAAGGTGTCCTGTGATGACGTGCCACGCCTTCACCGGAGAAGCTAACTTCTCACTGCACCGACTCCGCAATCATTAGGGTGCTCTGAGCCCAAGCAGGCTCCCACACACTGCTGCCGGAAAGTTGCCACACCCGCCAGCGCTGGGAGGACCCCAGGGCTGGACTTCATCAGGTCCAGTGTACTCTGTATTAGGTGGCAGAAAGGCCAGTCTCCTCCGATCTGGAAGGGACCACACGCCCGTTAGGAACGTTGCAGCATTAAGTGTAGGCCGTTTAGTATTTCCCGAAGGAGCTGCAGGGCCTCACCCCATGCACGGTCCCTGAAACACTGCACTCCTCTGACCGGCTGTTTTGCTGGTTTATTTTCTTCATTCATTTAACAAACATTCATGGAATCCTTTCTTGACACTTCATGCCAGGTGCTGGGCCAGGCACTCACTCTGACAGATAAAGCCCTGGCAGGTGAGGCATGCCGCCTCCAGTAGACTGATGGCGGGGTGGGGTGGCCTGGCCGAGACCACCTTGCGGCTGGAGGAGCCATGGGGGTGGGGGTGGGGGACTGCGCAGCAGGAAGCACAGTGACCTCAGTGTACTTGCGGAGGCTGCTTACTGGGGCTGTGGTTAGGGGTGGGGGGCGCATGGTATAACCACTGCTGCCTGCGTAAGGCTGTCTCGTGGGCTTCTCCTCAGGCCACCCCACGCGGGCCCACACATCCTGAACGGGTCATGTACCTCCCCACGTCTCTGGCAGAAAGAACAAGTGGGACCACTGAATTCACGTGGGAGCCTGACCATTGAACTTGGCAACACTACCCCACAGGGTGAAGAGTCTGCTGGCCACACTGGCATATTTCTAATTCAGATATTCAGCACATTTTCTCAGATAGCCTGATATAAGGCTTGTTCTTTTAAAAGATAACTCTATTTGCATTTTTACCGGCCTTATGACTCATCCAAGGGAAATCAAGAAATCTTAAAGTCCACTGTGACTTGGGGAGGAGTAGCTAGATTTATCTAGAATGTAGATCTTTCATCACACACATGCCTCACAATGTCCACTAGGGTATTAGACAGAAATCAGTCATGCAGTCAATAACATTTGAGGAGTGTGATGTGCTTTCAGGAATAATAAACTCAATTCAAAGGATGAAAAGTCAATTTGTTTTCTAGGTTTGCAAGACATGCCAAATGGGCTTGCAAGTGTATTTCATTATATTCGCCTGTAATAATATGGTTTTAACTTTGTTGGATCAAAACCTGTCGGAAATTTCATCCCAACTCTAAATGTTAGATTATTTCACTTAGGAATAGTTAATTCAGTTTGTTGTTGCTTTTCTTATTTACTCATTTATTTATGCATTTATTGGGCAATCATTATGTATCAGACCCTTGAGAGACAAGGAAGCTGGTATCATCGAGTACTATAGGCATCTTTCTACATAGACTCTGTGTGAACAGTGCTGCTCCCTTAGAATTGTGCAGTGTATAACCTGGACAACCACAACAGCAGCCCTCTAAAGAACTGTGAGTCACAAATGAGAACTTCATAAGTACAGTCAGAATAAATAAAATTCAATCTGATATATGCCTACAGGAAATACAGCAGAGTAGCATTTTAGGCAGGGGTTAGAGTCTAAAGTCACCCTGAAGTAAAAATTACCTATAGACAATATTACTACTGAGAGTCCCTTAAATTTCCAACATAATTCTCAAGGTCCTACTTGCCACAAGACAGCACAGCCAGACAGGTGTTCCTGTGGCTGAACACCAGATAAAAAAGCAGGCTTGCTCAATGGCTTATGTTGTAAAAGAAGAGTCTTCTATCAGTAAACACCAGACCCCCACACAGCAGGCTGTACCTTTCCCCCTGCAGGAGGCTTCTGGAACATAAGGATGACCAAGGTAACAGCAAAGTCAAGTCTCAGTACTTCCATGATCGTGGGCTAGAATGGTGGGTGAAATTATATAACTCCAGTCCCTTCTGGCTGAGCATGTATTCTTGAATTTGTACGAGTTCAATATGAGCATGATGTCATTCCAATTTACTACCATGAGACAAAGGACGGAGCAACTTTCTTCCAGAGTGCTTCTGGGAAGGGTTTCTGGAGTTTTCTGAAGTGGACCTTGAAAGGCAAATAATATCTCACTCATAATAACCTCAAATGTGGGGGAGATCACTGCAGGAAGAGCGAAGACTGTTTATGAAGGCACAGAACGGTGCAAAAAAACAAGCACATTTGGAAGGGGGTGGTGAGTAATTCTGAAACATGGCAACAGATGCAACGGGAAAAATGGACTGGAGCCAAGTTGTACAGGGCTTCAGCTCAATTTGGTAGTGATAAGGGGCAGTGGAAAGTTTTAATAAAGGGATGTTGGAATCCAGTCAGCGGAAGGCCAAGTAAGAAGTCAGAAAATGGATAAACAGCCTAGACAAGAGACAAGGACTTGGCCTTGGAGGAGATGGCGTTACTGGCCCTCGTTCTTTATCCTACCCTGTCTCCTTGCTCTCTGCCATGGGACTTTACAGTTCTTCCCACTAAATGGGTGAAGTGCTCTCACCACCCTTTGCCTTTGGATTCAACTATATGCCTAACTTTGGTCAAGAGAAAGACACAATGGTGATGTGTGTTTGGGCCTGCCTTCTCGTGCTTCTGACATTTCCAAGGGAAGAACGTGCTCTCGCTAGTGCATCAGTGCCAGAAAGCAGGATGTGAGATGCACGGATCGCAGCCACCCTAGCTGAGTCCGGCCTGTATCAGCCAACCTCAGACACCCAGAGAAACACGGTAAGAGCCACCTAGCTGTGCCTAGTCTAGATCAACTGACCTGAGACATGTGAGAAATAAGAAATGACTGTTGTTTCTGTGTAGCAACAGGGATGGACCTTGAGGGTGTTATGCTTAGCGAAATAAGTCAGGCAGAGGACAAATATCATGTTTGCACGTATAGGAGGATTAGGAGGAACTTAACTGAGGACCATGGGGGAGAAGAAGGGGGGAAATGGTGGGGGAAAGGGAGAGAGGCAAACCATGAGAGACTCTTGAATGCTGAGAACAAACTGAGGACTGATGGATGTGGGGGGGAGGGGGGCACTTGTGGGGATGAGCACTGGGTGTTATATGGAAACCAATTTGACAATAAACTATTTGTAAAAAAAAAAAAAAAGAAAAAGAAAAAGAAAAAGAAATGACTTGTTTCAAGCCACTGTTTGGGGGTGGTTGTTACCCAGCAATACTTACAGGTGCACTGGGTATACAGAAAAGGCAGAGATTCACAGACTACTGAGGAGGCACAGGTGACTGAGTCTGGAGCCCACAGGCCTGGGATGGAGTGTACCATGTTTCTGGCTTGAGGAACTGGACAGACATCCAGGCTTAACTAAGACATACAAAACAGAGCAAGAAGAGAAGTGCTGTAGGTAAAGATAAGGAGTTCCACTCTGGCCATGTTGCTGTGAGGTGCCGGAATGACTTCCAGGAGGGATGCCCTGTTAGCAACTGGACCTATGCACCGTTCAGGTCCTGGGCTGAGTTTAAAGATGGCTCAGTTACCGGTCAACTGTATTCTTGCATTTATGCCCCCATATAAATCTGAATCAGTGGAAATCATCATAGCGGTTTAAGAAACAATCAGAATTCATGGGCTTTTGTGGTTCTTCTTTGTTTGCTCTTCTGCTCACCTGGCTACTTTCGGTTTCACTGAACATTAGCACCACTATCGGCCGAAGCCTGGCTGAAACACACGCGGTGACAAGGCAAACCAGTGAAATCTCCCACCAGTCAGCAACTCCCGCAAAGGCCAGAGAAAGTGCTATGATCAAGAAAAATGCGTATTTCATGTTTCCACGGTCACTTGACCTCCCAGTGGGGACATGTGACTCTGCTACACATTAATGAATGCTCAGTATAAACAGAAAGAGGGCAAAAGGCTTTGAAAGATTTGGGGGATGAAGAAATTTACTTGAGGAAATTACAGATGATTGCTGTGAGAGGAGAAAAGGACATATGGAGTGGAAACAATATTTGAGAAGAGAGGCTGGCAGAGCAGTGAGGCCATCCTGTTGAGGTCCAGAGCCCACTCTCAGGGGGTGCCCGCACAGCCACATACATGGAGAGATGTTGTTAACTAACACACCCATGATTTCCTCTGTGGGCTGGCACTTCCTCCATGTTCTACATGCATGACCTCATTTAATCCTTAAAACAACCCGGGGAAGAGGGCACTATTATTGTCTCCATTTTAGAGAGCAGGAAATTGAGGCACAGTGAGGCAAAGTCATCTGCCAAGGTCACACAGCATCTGAAGTGTGTCTGCACAGTCACTGGCATTTCTGCTGAGGAGTGTGCTTACCCTCTCCGCTGCACCCATTTCACAGCTGCCTGGCCCCATCATTTCTGGCCACACTGCTACTCTTCATCCCTCTCTGCTGCTTTCCTGCCTCCTGCTGTCTGGCTGGCTTCTCCACCACCAGCCAATAGCTCCGTGTCTTGGACACTCATTTATATCACCTTCTTTTGGTGCTGAGTGCGTGAAGAAGAAAAATCCAGAAGCCACCTCCCCGACGGCCCACGCCCAGGTCTTCACATCTGAGCACTGCCCTCTTCGCGCTTGCAGGCGAGCATGAGGCCTGGGCGTGGCGAGGCCCCGGGGAAGGTAGCTTCGGAGTTTCCAAGACAGTTGTCAGGGTGCTGGGCGTCAGGACGCCTCTATCTGCCACACAAAGGTTTCCCGGAGCAGTAACAAAGGCCATGCGGAAGCCCGTGCAGACGAGTGCATGTTTACAGCTTTGCAGAAAGGCAAGATGCCCAGCCTTCGAGCGGGGTGGCGGCAGGGCGAGAGGCGTCTGACTGAGCACCAGCTCGCCAGGGCAGCCGCGGATGCAGCCACGAGCCGGCAAGGAAGGAAGATGAAGACCCGACCCTGGAGCTCCCTGTGTACTGCGTGAACCAGGATGATGTAAGTGGCTAAAATCCTACCCTGCAAAGAATAAGGCGAGTGAGCAGTGGCATTAACATATTCCAGCCACTGCCAGCATGTGCCCACTGCACGAGGCCCTAAAGTAAACAGGCTCAAAGAGCCCCAGCGTGCAGCTCCCAACCATCACCGGGGCTAGGGTTATCCACGCCCCAAAGCAAATGTGCCTCCTGGAGCTGGATAGGAAACCAAGTATTTGAGGGGAAGGAGAGGAACTGTGAATAATTCATGGTCATGGAAAGTCTCCCTGCCTCCCTGGAGAAGCAGGGACGCACGACTGTGGGAGATGCTCTGCCTTTATCATATCTATTACACGTTTTCTCGGAGAACCTCAGAGAGCACCTGCTCACTCAGGGTGAGACACAGACCAGAAAGGAACCGGGCAACACACAGACTTCCCCAGGGCCGCTTAGAGGATGGTAGCTGTTCACAAATTTACAGGTATTAACAAAGCTTTCAGATCACTTCGCATTTCCCAAGAGGAGAGGGAAGATTCCTTCCCATGTGATCATATACAGTTAGATTTTTCTTTGATAATGTAAAACAAAAACCAGCTTTAAGTAAAGCAGTGCATGAGTCAGGCCTTCTGGATGAGGCAGAAGGTGTACTATGAATCTGTGTACTTGTTACATTTTCCCCCAATATTTCAATATTTCACCTCTCTTGTATGTCTCCTCTTTTGTCTCTTATTTACGTATTAAGAAAAAAACACTTTCTGGTATTCTGAGAGAGAGAGAGCAAGCAAGCATGAGTAGGTTAGGGGCAGAGAGAGAGAGAGAGAGAGAGAGAGAGAGAGAGAGAGAATTCTGAGTGGACTCCAGGCTCTGAGCGATCAGCACAGAGCCTGATGCAGGGCTCGAACTCACGAACGGTGAGATCATGACCTGAGTCGAAGTCAGAGGCTTAACCAATTGAGCTACACGGGTACCCTGGTCTCTGAAGCTTAAAAGATAACAATTTAGATAATAATAATCATGTATTAAGCTCTTATCTGCCAGAGACTGTCCTAAAAGCTTTACATATATTATCTCATTTAATTTAAAACAATGCCATGATATGGGGCGCCTGGGTGGCTTAGTCGGTTAAGCGTCCGACTTTTGCTTAGGTCATGATCTCGCGGTTCGTCGGTTCGGGTCCCGCGTCGGGCTCTGTGCTGACTGCCAGCTCAGAGCCTGGAGCCTCTTTCAGTCTGTGACTCCCTCTCTCTCTGACCCTTCCCTGCTCACGCTGTCTCTCTTGCTCTCTCCTAGAAATAAAAACAAAAAACAAAAAAAACAAAAAACAATGCCATGATAAAGGTGTATTCTCCCCATGCTGAGGTGGAAGACAAGGGCCACCCAGCCAAAGAGCAGGTCTCTGCGCTCTGCACCTGTGCGCTTTCTTGGCCCTCTAGCTCAGCATCCTTGGCTTGCTTAGCCGGGCTGTGAAACTGGCTCAGCTCCTCCAGGCACCGTGGGCAGTAGACTCCACTGTGAGTGGGGGGCCCTGACACCTGGTCAGTTCCTGGCAATCCCTGGCCTGCGTGGACATGTTAAGCTGGAGTCTGGCAAAGTGCAGGCAGGGACTGAGGTCCTTCTGCCTGCTGACAGACATGCTGATGCCAGACTTCCCACTCAGCTGTCTCAGTGCCGCCTGCGCTGGGCCTCCTGCCATTCTTCACACCGGGGGCGGAGGGGGGGCTTCACACCAGTCTAGCCTGTGCCCGTCTCCCGCCGCCTGCTGCCTGCCAGGCTGGCCCTCCTCCCAAAACTGGCAAACTGCTGTGTGTCCCCAAAGTACTTCCTTCCCCGCAGCAAGGTATGTCTAGTTGCAAGTCCAGATCTCTCATTTCAAAGGCAAGGCCTGGCCAACTCCCAGGGTACAACAAGTTCAGAAGTTTCGGGCCATGGTGGATGGCCCTGTGATTTCACCCACAATTTATCACTGACAACTTACAATTCCATACAAACCATTTATTGAATCGAGCACTGTTTACTGAACACCTACTATGTGCTGGGCCCGGTAGGATATGGTGGGGAATGCAGGAATGCCTGCCTTCCTAGAACTTATAATCGAGTGGGGAAGTCAGAGCTAGCAAGCCCAGAAGATGAAGTCAGACAGCTAAGTGCAAGAGCCACTTCCCTGAACAAACCTGCACTGTAAGAGGTTTCCCAGGCAGCAGCCATAACCATTCAGCATCCCCTGAATAAACTACCGTGCGCCACTCCAGGGCCTGAAGTACTGCAGAAGCCAGCCCCCCAACGGGCGAAGAAAAGAATCAGACCCAGGGCACCTCCAGCTGCTGCAGGTTTAGGGGATTTGGCCCTGGAGCTTCCCTTGAGATTTCTGTAGCCACAGATACACGAGGCTGAATAAACTCCTTATTTGCATTTCTAAAGCCCCACTCGGGGGCACTCAACAGTCCAGGGACTTGGATCCTTGGTTTGGTGGGCCAGACCCTCCCGACCGAGGGGCAGAAAACCCAGGTGAGGCGGTGGACTGGGTATGCAACAAAGCAGGCCAGGCGCTGGGAAGAAAAATTAGGGCAGGAAGCAGGAGGAAGAGAGGCTCCGGAGTGACTGCCACAAGCCCCGGGGCATTGTGAAGGGCCACAAAAGAGCCACCCTCCCCCCACTAAGCTGCCTGGTCTTCCCAGGAATGCCAGAAGTAAAGGCTCTCAGAGAGGGGCTTCCAAATTCTTTCTCCAGAGAGTCTATTCATCCAGAATGTAATGAATAATCTGCCTTCATCCTTTTTTTTTTTTTTTACAGTTTTTCTTTAAAGCTAGTTCCTCAAACCTCTGAACTAATGAACAAACTGAAGCAATTCCCTTCGCCCCTGCCAATACCTAAGATAAAATCTCAGGCCTTTCTCAATCCTCAGTAATTTTATGATTTTGACAAGGCTTTTGGGTGACTCACAACTCTGGGCTGTGTAAGTGGCAAGGCTGACCCCAGTGCCAGCCCCAGTGGAGGCCAAAATTAGATGCAGGGTGGGAATCGTGAGAATCTGGCGGCAACCAGGTGACATGCAAAGTTTTTAACACAGGGCATCCGAACTGCATTCATAATGCAGATAAAAAGGTTCTCCTCTCGGGCACCTGGGTGGCTCAGTGGGTTGAGCGTCCAGCGTTGGCTCAGGTCATGATCTCACGGTTCATGAGTTTGAGCCCCGCTTCAGGCTTTCTGTTGTCAGTGCTGAAACCACTTCAGATCCTCTGTCTCCCTGTCTCTGTCCCTCGCCCACATTCTCTCACTTGCTTAAAAATAAACAAACATTGGGGCGCCTGGGTGGCTTAGTCGGTTAAGTGTCCGACTTCAACTCAGGTCATGATCTCACAGTTCGTGGGTTCGAGCCCCACGTTGGGCTCTGTGCTGACACAGAGCCTGGAGCCTGTTTCAGATTCTGTGTCTACCTCTCTCTCTGACTCTCCCCTGCTCACGCTGTCTCTCTCTCTCTCAAAAATAAAGCATTAAAAAAATTTTTTTAAATAAATAAACATTGAACATTAAGCAAAAAGTTCTCCTCTCTCAGCCTGAGTTCATAGTTCTTTCTTGTAATTGAAGAATGGAATATAGGCTGAGGTGGTTAAGCCAAAACCTCTATGTATTCTCACTTGGCTGAGGACAACGCGGAATCTTTCTGATCCGTAGGCCTTTTATAGCCATAACGATAGTTGCCTGCCTGCTCTCTCTCTTCTCACCATCTGTCGCAGGAACGATGTCAGCGATCTGGATGCCTCATTCTGAAACCGGGACACTATAAAAATGAAGCAACAGAGAAAGTAAGGCAGGGTCTTTTAGATACCCTGAATTTTTTTCCACTGGGAAATAAAACCTGCGTTTTATTTTGTATGTGTTTCTAAGTTTCATTCTGAAACAAACCTCCAGATAGGAAGAAGAGGGAGAAGCGAAGGCCAGCCACTAACCAGAGAGCAACGACAAGGACACTTTAAACTCTAACACAGCCTGGCATAAATGCCAAAAGGGGACCGGGGGGTGCTGGGTCATTAGTGTGAGAAGGTATAAAAGCAGTAGGAACCATTAGCAGAGTTACCATCTCTGGCAGAGGTATTTAAGCCCTTAGAACTACAGTGATTTTGAAAGTTTATGAGACAGTAACTCAGGTCTGATGCACACCAATGCCCCATGCTTAATGCTGGGCAAAGGGCCTTGGAATACAGAAGTTCAAGGGCTCAAGGTGACAGAAGAGACACTAGTATTTTACACAGAATCCTTTCTTCTACTCAGGAATTTGCATTCTTTTTCAACCACTTCATCTATACCTTGTCATTTTCATCAGGGGCAAAGTCACCCTGAGAGCCAGGACCCCAAGAAAGTTCTACAGACTCGGAGATGAGGCAGCAGGGCTTGCAAACAACAGGGTTAGAATATTCATTTTGTTTTGGGAAGACAGGTCTAGCACAACAGACAAGAGAGGAGGATGGTGACCAAAACCTATCCCAATGATGTGTTCATCAACCAACCCCAGATGTCTAACACCGCTAGAGCCGGTGGGAGGAATCCTCACAATCAGAGTAGTTAAGACTTCTTTTGGGGTGCCTGGGTAGCTCAGTCAGCTAAGTGTCTGACTTCGGCTCAGGTCATGACCTCATGGTTCGTTGGTTTGAGCCCCGCGTCGGGCTCTGTGCTGACAGTTGGCTCAGAGCCTGGAGCCTGTTTCGGATTCTGTGTCTCCCTCTCTCTATGACCCTCCCCTGCTCATGCTATCTCTCTCTCAGAAATAAATAAAACATTTAAAAAAAAAAAAAAAGACTTCTTTCACAAAGGGATTTCTTCTGGCAGGATGTTGAAAAATCTGGCGTGCCTGGGTGGCTCAGTCGGTTAAGCATCTATCTGACTTCGGCTCAGGTCATGATCTCACGGTCTGTGAGTCCGAGCCCCACACTGGGCTCTGTGCTGACAGTTTGGAGCCTGGAGCCTGCTTCGGATTCTGTGTCTGCTGCTCTCTCTGCCCCTCCCCCACATATGCTCTGTTTCTCTGTGTCTCAATGATAAACAAACATAAAAAAATAAAAGAAAAATCAAACAACATTTAGCTGTTAGAACTGTTTTAGGAAAAAGCACCACATAGGTGCTTATAAAATACATCCTGAATGCCGTAGTATAAAACCAGTGATGAGATCCGGTGCTGGCTTTGCTCATGATCAAACCAGCAATGCATGGAATGGAGTCTGTGGACTCTCTCTTTTTTTAGGGAGGGGCTTAAAATTCAATAAAACGTCCCAATACTTGACCAATCTGAACATGATACTGACATGTTCCTGGTCGTTGTTTCCATTTCCTTAGAAAATATGTACCTTACACCCCCTTGAAGAGCAAGCTTGCTGGACATGACTAGAAAACTAAAGATGGGTGAGGCATTTAGTCCAGCCTACTCATGTCATAGATGAGGTCTGGCGACTTGCCCAAGTTGACCGGCTACTCAACGGCAGGGCTAGAAAGGGAACAGACATGCCCCAGACTCCCAGTTCAGGGCTCCCCTTCAGCTCTGAAGTGCCTACACCTGTAAACAGCCCCAACGGCTGCCCGGGAGGAGAAATGGTCCCTTCTGGAACTCACAACCTGAAGAAGCAAGGTGTTCACACATGAGAAACAGAAGAAAAACATGAAGTGGGAGATATGTTCTAAACGACACAGCAGACGAATTTCCGAGATAATAACCACAGTTCCCCTTCGCCACAATTTTCTTCCTGCCTTGTGGGCCTCTGCCCATCCACCCGCACATTCAGGGCTGCTCATTGCTTCTGGGGAGGGTGGGAGCAGATAGATCCATCAGTCAAGTATCTAAATTCATATACAGTTTTCAGATCACAGCAGACAAAACGTCTTAAAGGGCAAAGGCTGTCTATTGCAAGAGCTGGGGCTTTGGAGACAGAAAAGGCTTTCTGAGCCAAGGAAAGCTGAAAATCTACAGCAGTGGGTTTGCCCCATGGATCACATGGGCGATGCTGCCAGAGCAGCCTTTCCAGCTCAGAGGACATCAGGTTTGGGCTTCTGATGGAAGAAAGAAGATTGGAAGGGACCTGACCGACATCTGGATGGCAGAGTGTTTCCGAGGAAGGATCATGTACCAAAACTTCTGGGCTGAGCCCTGCAGGGGTGGGGTTCCCATAGCAGAGCGCACCCGTGCCTTCAGTTGCTCGGCGTGAGGGCAGCTCAGGGGTGAAGTGCAGCTTCATTATGAGTACAGTGGTTCTAGTTTTCTGCCTGAGCATGTGACTGTAAAAATTCACACTCACTGTAACAGGAGGTTCATACAGAGCTCTCACCTGAGAGTATAAAGTGCTAGAATGTGGCTCCTGAAGCATGCCATCTCTTAGAAAGATGCATCCAGCTTCTGAGTCCAGGTTATCCGTGACCTACACACATTTTAACCTCACTGTGCTCAAGCCTGAGGCCGTGAAATAATAAAGATGAATCACAGAGGAAGCCCAGTTCTCCCCGTAACAGACAAATGAAGGACTTCTCACAACTGCTCTTGTTACAAAGGACAGGGGAGCCTTCCAGTCACGGGCTGCGTCGCTCAGCTGCACTACCTTTCTGTGCTGACAATAGTGTCAGGAGATGCCAGGTGAGATAGAAACAAAAAGGGGAGTGAGAGCAGATGGAATATTCCTTCCCTTCCAGATACCCACTTTGTTTCCAAACAAAATAGAAGTCTGCTCCATGTGGGGGAAGGAGAGAAGCTTTACAAAGAAGAAAGGAAGGAAGATGGGCGGGATCCTCTTCCCCTTCCTAATCAATTGTGAATATTCTACGCTTTAGTTGGTATGACCTGGTTTTTTGCATGATATTCCCCAAACACTTCCAACTTGTCATAAAGCCTGTGCAGAGTACTGATGGCTTTTGCTGGCTGTTACTGCTGCCTAATGTCACAGCGGGAGTGTAATCAATACCATACTTTTCAGAAGAAACACAGAAAAGACTTCAGGTTGTGGGTCTCCAAAGCCTGAGAGTCTCCCCATTTATCACCGACTCTTCAGAGCACTTTGCCCATTGTTATTGTGTGTGTATCCATCCATATTGTTTTTCCTTCATAAAAATCACAATTTTTATGAGGTCCTGGCATCCTCATCCATGCCAGTGCGAGAGTGAGATGGAATCTCTGGAGAATGACCTGACAGTAAGCATCAAAAGCTTTACACATTTATAGCAATTTCACTTGTAGGAATTTATCCTAAGGAAATAAAGAAGGATACACACAAGGACTTAGTATAAAAATATTCCTGGCAATGAGGTTTATAATAATAGAAAAGTGAATGTAACCTATGGTGCCAAAAACTGGGCACTGGTGAATATACAGAAATATAATGGAATACTGCATATTCAAACTATCGTAGAAGTTTCTTGATATCAAAGAAGCTTGCATACACTTATTTAGAAAATTAGACTATAAAACTATACTGTTTTTGCTAATAATATATATCTATAGCAATATAGATGTTCAGAAAAAAAAAAAACCATAAAGGCAAATTATGACTACTGGTTATTTCTGGATGATAGGAATCTGAGTTTTCTTCTTTTTGCTAATCTGTATTTTCTGATTTTTCTATAATGTCCATGTATTATTTGAGTAATAATAATTACTTAAAATTGAGAAAAGCACCAAGCATGTCAGGAATGTGGGATGGAAACTACTCACTACAGACCGTGTTCCCTCCCTTTGTGTGGGGGAGGGGTAGGTCCCAATGACCTGGTAGACCAGCTGTCCCCAGCATCGCTTTAGCTTCTAAGGGAAAATGTGTTTGTGAGAGGTCTGCCTCCATTTTCCCTTCCTCTCCTGAGACAGAAACTGACACCCTCTAGGTAGCTGAAGTCACACAATTAAAATGCATCTTTGGGCCCATGGGACCACACCCTATTTTTTGAGAAGTAGATGCCAGTATAACAAGGCATGAAAGGAGTTGTTTGGGTGGTATACTGTCTTCACCCTTTCATTTCCTGATGTGTATCTTTGCTTATTGCTTTGTTCTTATCAACTGCCAAATACCAGTACTGCCCAGCCTTTCAGGTTCCCATGCAGAGAATTCTGACCATATGGAACCCACACTGTCCAATAATGTCTAAGTGTACTAGTTTTCAGCTACAGCACCCTCGTTCATCTCAGGCTTCATTCACTAGTCTGTGATCTTACAGATAAGGCTGCCGTCTGCTTTTCAAAAGAAATAAACAAACAAAACTAAACTAACCAACCAAACCTCAAACACACACTTCTAGCTTGCCTGATAAAGAACAAATTCTATGCTTTAAAATAAGCCACTCAGGAGAGGAACACAATTTTCTTCTTTTAAATTATCAATAATTTATAATTTAAATATTTATCAAGTGAAATTTTCTCTCGTGTAGACGTTATACAAATCCTAGTGTGTGCAGATTATGCCATTGAAAATCAGAACCTAAAAGAAATTGGGAGAGACCATACCTACCTTGCTTACTGGGGAGATGAGCTAGATTAGTGCTCCTCAGAACTTCAGTACAAACAACTCACATGGCTCAGGGGGTCTGGAACGGGGCCTGGAATTCTGCATTTCTAACAATCTCCGGGGCAATCCTGATGTAGTGGCCTGTGGAACATACTCCGAGTTGCAAGTTTTCCAGTCTGGTGATTGATGTGCTCTGCCAGGCCAAGAATACCACTTCTGTGGGCAGCTGACAACATGCAGAGGGAATGGACCCCAACCTGCTCCAGCTGGCATTCTGCCGCTCTCATGCTGCAGCTAAGCCTCCACCTGGGTGGCTTCAAGACCCAGACTTGCCAAAAATGACACACCCACAAGTGGCCTTTTCATTATCTACAAGCTACACGCTGAGTGGCTCCAGCTCTAAGAGGAAGGTCCAGGAACATAAAGAGTGTCTCAAACCAGAAGCCACACTTGACAGAAAGCCTCGAAGCTTAGAAGCATGAGAAGAGCCACCAATAGCAGGGCCTTCTCTCTAAAAGTCAAGGCAAGCTGGAGGGAGGCCAGTGCCTTCCCTGGAGGAGGAAAGAAGCCTTAAGGGGTCTTTCTCACATTGCTACAGGAGCAAAGGCTGTAGGTATACCAGATGCCCAGTGCCAGGGAATATAATAGAGACTTCTGAGTACAAGCTTTAATCCTACAGTCACCATGGAAGGCAGAGCCACAAAGGAGGACAGAATGGACAAGGAAATCAGACTATCTGTCCACATGCAAAACATCGTCATGATTTCTGACTGGTCCTGGCAGCCATGGCCACATATCTAGGAGGGCTGTGTTATTAGGGACACCATGGACCAACACCAGGCCACTCACGGAGACCCTGCCTAGGGCTGCCAATTCTCCTGAATCTCCTTCAAGAGCCGTTCTGCATGTGACCATGCTCTTAATGCACACTAAAGACGAAAATCGTTCTTATTTGGGGTTCATTTCTGGATGCTGAAAAATTAAGAGCTCCTGGCTCAATGGGATGACCGAGTAGAAATTCAAAACCCTGACTTTCCTCCACTTGGAAATAAGTATAGTGTTTCTCCCAGCCTTTGATTTGTTTTATGTCACCTGTTGGCTTTATGACAGTATATCAAACTTCATTAGTATCACTAATGAGCCCTTAGGAAACTTAGGATGTAGGAAATAGATGACGGTCGTGATAGTCTTGAACGGAGCCACTTAAGATATTTGTCAGATTAGCCCCACAGACCATACTACCATCCACAACTAACTTTGCCTAAAAGGTCACACTCTGATTTAGAGATAATTGGTGACTTTTCTTCTGATGGTTCTACTGCAATAGGAGTGTTCAGCGGGGGATGGAAAGGTTGATGCTTTAGTCTCTTTGCAAACCTGTACACATTGCCAACTTCACGCTGGTCACAAAATTATGCCCATGCAATGGCTAAAATTGTTCTTTATAAGGATTAATGAAGAGAGCTGGGTTTTGTCTAGATCTTAGGAAATAAGACCCTACAAGAACATGTGTTTATTCTGAAAGCCATAATGGGGAAAATATTGTATGAAGAAAAAAATGAAAACTATGAAATTTACAAACAGATTCAAGTTAAATTGGCTAGTATCACCTCCTCTAAGATACTGACTGTCCTTATCTGCGCAACTGGCTTCTTTAAACGTCAATCTTTCTTTTTAAATTATTTTTTTTTAATGTTTTATTTATTTCTAGGAGAGAGAGAGAGAGACAGCGTGAGCAGGGGAGGGTCAGGGAGAGAGGGAGTCACAGATTGAAACAGGCTCCAGGCTCTGAGCCGGCAGTCAGCACAGAGCCCGATGCGGGGCTCGAACCCACGAACCGCGAGATCATGACCCAAGCGAAAGTCGGACGCTTAACCGACTAAGCCACCCAGGCGCCCCTAAACGTCAATCTTTCAATAACTTATCTTGTCTAAGTTAAGTTAGAAAGAAAACAATGAACATTTCATGATCCCAAAGTCTGAAGTTAGCTCTTGGATACAGGCTACAGGTCATTTTTATTTCAACCTTCCCCACCGGCAGCAAGTTCCACAGAACACAATCATGCCTTTTCAGTATATCGCTTCCAAAGCTCCTTACCTTTGTTTACTAATTAAATCACAATGAGCTGACCTTTCTTTCCGTGCTGATGTGCCAAAGATAAAATTAAAACGTGGGATATTTCAATATCCTCAAATGTCAAGGAAACGATGAGACTATGAAGAAATTTAAGGGAGAAGATGGTATCTATGTGAGACGAGGCAGCCTTGGGAGGGGATGAAGGATCTCCCAGGCAGCAGGGACGCAGGCCCCACAAGCCGCTGCCGTGGCTCTAGACCAGCCACGAGGCCTTGCAATGAACTGAAGACGCCTGACTTTCCTATTTGAAAAATGCCTGCAACCACTTGACCCTTTGTCCTCAAGAAGAGGTTGTGTCCAGGGGCCTGTGGCATCTGGTCACAGACATGGCGACCCAGGAAAGGAAAGCTTGGAGGACAGAACTCCACGGGACCTACAGCCTGGGGGGCTCAGGGCCAGCAGGAGAGTGCAGGCAGGAATCTAGGAAGCTACCTGAGTCATTGGAAGGACACAGCAGGGGGCTAGGAAAAGCAAGCGGGGTAAGAGGCTGGGGGCGGGGGTGGGGGTGGGCCACAACAGGAGGGCTGGAATCTGAGGCCTGGGTGGGTTGCAGAACGGATTCCGTGACTCCTGCCCACCCCATGATGTGTCCCGTTTTTACATAGCTTGGTTTGCGGTCCCGGGCTCACATCAGCAGAACACGCTGTTCATGACCATTTCTCCATCATTTCAGATACGGCGAAGTCCTCAGGGCATTGCCAAGGGCCTCTGTATCACTTCAGCAGATCTTCTACCGTTTGCATTTTGAAAGGTATGAAGTGGCACGAAATTGTGAGGCATTTCTGCTGCCACTGGCAGTTTATAAGGTAAAGAGTTAATGACTCCTACCTGAATTTTGAGAAGGAGCAGTTTTAAGGCACAAGTTAGGAGGGCAAATAGAGGAGGCTCTTGGAGAACAGTCTTCAATAAGGAGAAGTAGTGAATTCTTTGAGCACCTCCTACTGGCATTATCCCTGGGCTACAGATCCTCAAGACATGCTACACTGTCCTCAAAATACCATTTTTAAGCTCCCAGCATATTTTGAGAATAATTCTCCAACTATGATTATAATCTTTATTTGAATGAAAATATTCAATCATACATGATGGGAATTTCATTAGCATTACGTGGAGTAGTTGATTTTCTTCTCCTGGCATAATTATTGTTTTTATTTTATCCTGTTTATAAAACTTCTTTTTTATTTAAGTCACTTAAGAATGCAAATTGTACACAGTGGCTTGATGATCTTCTAACCAGGTTTCTGGAAAAACCACCTAAAATTCTGAGAGTATAAATTAAATCCATCTTTTCTAGGAAGTATTATGATTTATTGAAATCTGAGTGTTAACAGTGCATTTAGCTTTGCCGAAAGCATGAAGGAAAACCTTGTCAGCTCTGTCAATCTAAAAAAGGTAAAGGGACCCACTGCAGGTAGAAAAAACTTTACCCAAACTTACACTTACCCAATTTACAAAACAAAACTATCCATTAAAAGAAGCCTCCTCAGCCGCATCCCCCCAGACCTGAGAAGAGGCATCAAAAACAGCCAATGGAAATGTGATGTCATGATCCTTGAGGTCAAGGAAAAACAGAATGCCCATGAGCCACATGCCCTCCCAGACTCCACTCTAGAAGTACTTTCTAGAAGCCTCCGCTCTTGTACTTTCTCTTGGTGATGACCTTTCCTCTCCTCCCGTCAGGGGCAGGCAGCATGAGGAAACAGCCCCGCATTCTGAGGGAAAAGAGAACACCTAAATAGCAACTGCTGTTCTTGGAGGAAGCTTTCCTGCCAATTCTAGCAATGACGAAACCTGACCATGGACAAACCAACCCTAACCCTAGCTCAGCCCACAAAAGTTCTGCCCCCGTGAACTCAGGAGCGAATGGGTAAAAGACTAATCATGTGACTGCTGACCAGGAACCACTAGCAGACAGAAAAATCCACTTCCTAAGAGTGAATGGTTAGAACCAATGCTCAGATCCCAGCCAGGAATCATTCGGAACTGAGCCATTCTGAGAGGACGCCCAAGGGGAGGGGAATGACTGAGATACAGGAGCGGCTCTGAGGACAAGTGGGACCTGGGGCCAGTCAGCTCTGTGGGTCCTGACAAGGAGCCATGGGCCATGACAAGGAGCGACCTTGGAACTGGATCATTCAGATTGGGCAGTAAATATCTCTCTACTCAGTCCTCTGAATGTGATTATCTAGTTCATGGGACAATGATGTTTTCACATCTACTTGGAAAATATTTTTTATTACTGTAGCACCGTCAAAGCTGTTTTTTAAAGGATAGATTTAAGACTTCAGACTTAATTTTTTTTCCCCTTTCAGAAAGGGTCCACTCTGTTACCTTTCACTGACTGCTAAAGAGGACTATTTCTACATCTGGGTAGGGCCAGGATTTATGCTTCTGGCTGGTAAGAAAGGCAGGCCAGGCAATCACTAGGCACAGATAGCCAAGGGCCCAGCAGTATCTACTCACCCCTTGCTCCTGCCCAGAACAAGAATGTGATGCCTTCGGCAGAGGCAGCCATTTTGTAACTCTGAGGCAACCCTAAGGACCGAAGCCAAAAGCCAAGCAAAACCATAAAAAGGGCTTTCCTATCAGACCTGCTATGCCTCCTCTGAGCATTTTTTTTAATGTTAGAGGAAAACAAATGCCTACTTAAGTCATTTATTTTCCTTATTTATAGCCAAATACATTTCCTAACTAAAATATGAAATGCATACACATCCTCACTTACCGAGAGGTCCCAACACTGAAGACTGAGGCAAGAATCACCAAATATTTAAAGAGAAAAGGAAGAGCAATAAACAGCTATTGATCCCAGTTGCACTAAGAGAAATTCCAACTCAGAGATCGCAATTAAAATAATGGAGACGAAAGCCTCCCAAACCAAATTACCGGTTTTGCTGACAAGAGAGGTGCTTTGTTGTGACCCAGAGGGCTGATTGGAGAGCTACAAATTGAGCAAAGGCTGTAGGCAAGTATTTCATAAAAATCATTCTTAAAGAAATGTAGCTTCTGGGCAAAACTGAGTGGAATGAGAATGGCAGCAGAGAGAGAGAGTTCAAGAGAGCCTTCCCTGATTGGTAGGAAGGCAGAAGCTTCGGGAGGGAATGCAAATCACTGGAGCATTATTCTCATTATTACTAATGGTTCTTAATAACTAAGGGGCAATGTTGGGTCTCCAGTTGGCTAAAATGTTCAGAGATTATTCGCTGCAGTTATACTAATAACTAAATGTAATTTGACACTAAATTACAATTCCAGAAATACAGCTTTCTGCACAGTCTCTTTTTGCAAAGGAAAACGAAGCCAGTACATCAATAAATAGAATAATCCAATTAAGTGGCCTTCCATTTGGGTACTATTTAGAATTGAGGCTTAACAGGGAAGTAAGACAGGAAAAACAATTCAGTATTTACTGATTCAAATAATCAGCGCTTTTATTGTAAGGCAATTTTTTTTTGTTATTTTAAAATAGGTGTTTAATTAATCTGAATGGCTCTGG
The DNA here is from genome assembly GCF_003009895.1 of Hyaena hyaena. Taxonomy (NCBI): domain Eukaryota; kingdom Metazoa; phylum Chordata; class Mammalia; order Carnivora; family Hyaenidae; genus Hyaena; species Hyaena hyaena. The sequence goes on along the minus strand of NW_024080738.1, from coordinate 682,766 downwards.
TCATTTATGTAGTGATCCTAATCACTACAAATTGTTCCTAGATATAAGGCCTCATTTCCCATGAATAGATTTACTTGTAAATTAGTATTTAATACAGGCATGTTTTTCTGTGCTTACAGTGTGTTTATAAACATATTCCCAATCACTTTTTTTTTTTAACCACATAGGATAATCATCTATGACATCTGCCTGCACATACAGAGCTACAAGGGAGGACATGGACCCAACAGATGAACTGAGGCCACCCCATGGGTGCTCTGCACTGTTAGCCTTTGGGCTGCAGGAATTTGATAAATGTTTGTTGAATGAATGAGTAACCTTAGATTATTCAGAGAAGCTGTTTTAGAAGCATTCATCATCCTAACAAAGCCTGGGCTAGTTCCTCTAGGCTCAGTTTCCAAAGGAAAAGTAGTGGCATTAACAGAAGAATTGCCCAAAGAACGTCCTTGCCAAAGAACCAAATACAGGATCCTCTGACTCTGAAAGTCGGGGCGTTTCCTGGAGAATTTAAGAACTAATTATTTCTTAGAGCTGGTTAGTTCTGAAACCAAGGTACAATTAAAATCTCCAGGAAACGCCCCGACTTTCAGAGTCAGAGGATCCTCATCACACTCTTTGGCAACGATACCTTGGGAGATTCTTCTGTTAGAGCCTGGGTTACACAGACAGGTGGGGCTGGGAAGCCAGTGCTGAAGGACATTAAACCATACTTACTGCTGGTGGAGGACATGTGGCTGTAGTCAGACCTGAAACACAAAACCTTAGTGTTAGTAGGATTAGACATTCTTTTTTTTTTTTTTTTTTTGACATTACTTTTCCTTATCCAAATGATTTCTTCATGCTAGAATAAAAATAAGTCTTATAGTGGTAAGTAGCCATTTAAATGGTAAGGAAATGCCACAAATCAGACTAGTGCAGAGGGATTTTGCGCAAAATAAAGTTATGTCTCAATGTGAAGGCAAAACTTTAAACTTTTTTTTCCCATTTATTTTTGAGAAAGAGAGAGAGAGAGCAGGGTAGGGACAGAGATGGGGCAGGGACAGAGGATCCAAAGCAGGCTCCGAGCTGAGAGCAGAGAGCCTGACATGGGTCTTGAACTCACGAACTGTGAGATCATGACCTGAGCCGAAGTTGGGCGCTCAACTGACTGAGCCACCCAGGTGGCCCTAAAGGCATTTTAGAAAGTGGGGGTCCTTCATGTAGGCTCCCTGAATCTCCAAGATGGGAGACCAGCTGGGTCCCGAACCATCTACATCCGCTGGCAAGTTTTTGAATGGAAGCTTATTTTTCTGGGGAGAAGGTTCAAAGTTTTCAACAGATTCTCGAAGGGGTTCATGACTCCCCAGAAGGTTAGACCTCTGCACATAAGCACCCTTCAGGTGAGCTCCACACCACGGGGAAATGTCTGTGCTGCCATCAGCAGAGCAGTGACGGAGCCTGGTGGCAGCGCGAACAGACCCTGGCTTGTGAGGGCTCCCACAGTCAGGGTCTGGCTGGCCATCAGGAAACACAAAGGCATAATGATGTTTGACTGATTTCAGTTCCAGCTGAGAAGAAATCCTTCTGCAGATTGGAGTAACAGGATGTGGGCTGTGATAGGGAAAGGGAAAAGGCAGGGTTGGGGCCAGGGTGAAATTACCCATCAGTTTCTAGGCTGAAAGACCAGCTCCTGGCACTCAGCCTCTGGGAGAACGGGAATCTGGCCAAGGATCTGCCTGCTTAATCTCAACGAAGTTTCTGCTCTACTTGTGTGGCTGGGAAGCCTTCCCTCTCTGGCAACGTATATGGCATACAAGTCCTCGGTCTTCTCCCCCCAGTGTCCCAAAGTCATTCTCAGTAGGAAATTAATCTCTCAGGCACGTAGGGATTTATTAGGCAAGGTGGTAGTTAGGGGACATGGTTATGCAAATAAAATAGTTAATTATATTTCATTTTCCACATACACACTTTTACTTAGTCTCATGTTGCCTTTCTTAATTCATCCCATTTTCACTCCACTGACTGTTACCACATCAACAAAGTATATACAAAACTTCAAAAAAAATCATAAAAAAGCACACCTCTTACTAGTTAAAATAACCTACGTCTCTCATGCAAAATGATGCACTGACTTATTGGTAGAGGAACAAAATGGAAGAAAAAATGCATGGAGTTTTCTCCTTTCAAATGAAATGCTTTAGCAGTTACAGAATCATTGAATTTTCAAGCTGGAGAGAATAGCAACTACTAACATTTGCATATCCCTTTATGTATTACAAACTGCATCCGCCTACACTGAATCCAATTTCTTACATTATTGGTTAGCAAACTAAAGTGCTACTATTGGCGAGGAGACCAGGAGGTGGGCAATGATAAGGACTTGAAGTACCAGTGCAGGCTGATGGCAAGTCAGAAACTGAAAGGTGTAAGGATTAGCACGGGCATGGGGACACGCTGGCTGAGCAAAATGCCAGAGAGGACAGTCGGGATCAGTAACCCCAGCGTTGGGACATTAAATTCTTCCTGGAACTGAGCAGGACATAAATTAGCTTTAAGACAAAACTTAGAAATGTAACTGTAGGTGCGCCTGGGTGGCTCAGTCAGTTAAGCATTGGACTCCGTGATTTCAGCTCAGGTCATGATCTCTGGTCTGTGAGATCAAGCCCCAGGTCAGCATTGACAGGGCAGAGCTTGCTTGGGATTCTCTCTCTCTCTGCCCTCTTGCATGCATACTCTCTTGCTTGCTCTCTGTCAAAATAAATAAACTTAAAAAAAGAAATGTAACTGTATATGAATGCAACCAATGCTCCGCAAGCTTTTGCAATGACCAAACAATCCCAATCCAATATGATCATTTTACGATGGTCAGGCTTTAAAGAAATTTCATGACAATTCAAATGTAGCATTCAATGGCAATGCATGATTGGACTATGTATTAAAAATCTGTATTTTCAACTAGGAGCTTCCAAATACCCCTAAGGCAGACAAGTTTCACAGTGCATACATTTTAAAGATCTGCATACAGACGGATATGGATGCAGAATGGAACTTACATGTGACACCTATTTCAAGCATCTTAAGGTGTAACAGCAGCAGTTTTAGGATAGGTGCTTGCATAACTCAGGTCCCGGCCATGCACCTCTATGTATCTCTTGTGATGAAAGACACGGCCTTCACTCTTGACTTACTCCATTTCCTTCCCCAAACAGCAGCCGGTCTTTGCAAAGCACAAACCTGATCACGTCACTCTGTGGATGAAGTTCCAGCTCAACAGTGTACAACACAACCCCTCCTCCTGTGAATGATGGCCTCTGCCCAGCTCTGCACTGACCCTTCACCCCAGCCCTGTCCACCATCACAACGGAAATAAAACGGGAAGAAAAGTCACCTAACGCCTCACATTGCCCTCTGGCCTCTGATCTTGTTCGTGTAATTTGCACACAGTTGCCATAAAGATGGAGATACAATCTGAAACCACTCTTTTCACCAAATGCCATCACAACATGTTGCTATAGTTCCTGTAATTATAATTTTAGATAGAGTGATGTACTATAGTTTATTCAACCATTTGCCTTGTCTTTGCTGTATGATTGTTTCTGATTGTTCACTTCTGCAGGGCATACGGTGTGAGACACTTATAAATATAGCTTGAGGTTTACTTTCTTTTCCTTAGAAAAATTATCATGAGGGGGATACAGGAACTGAGTCAAGGTATGGACACTTTTACAGCTCAAAAAATACATTGCAAATAACTCCAAGAGATTATTTACTGGAAATACTGCTGGCGAAAGTAAAGCTTAAAACAATTTTGTGCTTAAACGGGTTCAAACAATTTCAGATCTTGAGCGCAGTTCTCCGGAGGGGTCGATTATCCCCAGCTGTTTTAAGGTAAGTGGGAACAGCAGAAGGGGACCTTGTGAATCCCGTTTACTGGTCTCACATCCTAATTCTGCACAAGACATTCAACTCTGCAAAAACAAGGCACGAAAGGATCTATGAATTTTAGGAAGAAAAGTGCATGGGCACATGATACAGATAAGCAGAACAATGCAAGGACTGTATATTTTCACACATCTGACACATATAGGAGACACATTTGCAAATATTACTTGTACTTAGTATCTGTGCCAATAATGACCCGAAAGTTAGATGCAGTCCCTTCACTGTATTTTATATGCCTATAGGGGTTATATATAAAAGGGTCTGTACTTAAGACAGCTTATTACTGTCTTAAGCCATATACCTTCTTGAATTCTCTTTTCCAAGAAAATCTTGGCGTAAGAATTGATCTTGGCATTTCAGTAATATTGATCTTGACATTTCTCTAAAACATCAGCTCAATGCATCATGGATCTCATCTGTTAGCTCTCAGCCCATTGAATTAGATGCCATGGTAATTTAGAGCTAACTAGCTCCACCTTCAACACAAAGATAATAGAGTGCCTAATAGATCATCCTGTTTCTCTGCAAGATTTCACCTTTTCCTGTTCTCTAAACCTGTCCCATCTTCAAATTTATTCCCCCCATCCTTTCGCATTCAGTTGCTTCTAAACGGTAGACCTGTGAATTGTTTGCTATCTCTTAAATCACAGTGAAATATCAGGTGGAGGTCATCCAAAGGGTATGGTGTGACTATGTTTTCAGAAGCTGTGACGGGTGACATGGAAGTAGGGTTCATTCGTGCCACATCAAACTTCTGAACAAAAAGAATCCAGGGCACCTGGGTGGCTCAGACAGTTAAGCATCCACTTAAGCCTAGGTCATGATCTCACGGCTCATGAGTTCGAGCCCCATGTGGGGCTCTGTGCTGACAGCACACAGCCTGCTTCGAATCCTGTCTCTCTCTCTCTGCTTCTCCCTCCCTCACCTCTCTCAAAATAAACAAACATTTATAAAGTATTAGAAAATAACCCATCAGATAATGGCCATATTCGAAAGAGTGGCTCAGGAGCCAAATCTGGGAGACATCACCAATGAAACACCCATTATAAAGCATTCATCTTACTCTGTGTCTTTTATTTTGGTTTACAACAACACTGCCTGTCCCTCTGTTAAGGGATTCTGTTTCTTAAGATAATCAGTAGCTGGCTTGCCATTTTTTTCTAACAAAAAGTGCACAGAAGCACAAATCTTGCTCTTTCAAGTGCATTTGGAAAAGGAGAGCTTCAAAATGACATCAATTGCCACAGTAGAATACTAGTTTGCCTTTCATCTTGGCCTGTACTACGTAGGTCAGACAGCAGAGATAGCATTTCAAGCAAAAGACAGCGTCTGAGCAGGAAACAAGAATTAACCACAAATCAATGGCTCTTTGAGAGGCACTAGCAGGGAAGCCTGCTAGGGACCCAGGCTTCCATTTAGGCCACTACTAGTCATGCACCCTCTGAACCTCCATTTTCTCATCTGTAAAATAATCATCATAATATTGAGGCATGCCCTATCACCTCGCAGATGTTCTGAACGATGATCAAATTGCTTAGGGCATTTAAAAACATCAGAGCACCCGCGGTGATGAGTATAAAGAGCTTATGATCTTGAGTGCACCTGAAAATATGTGTTTTTATTATATACAACTCTGAGTCATTGGGAGTGTTGTTCACAACACTAGTAATAGCATGATGAGAAATCATGTACGGAGGGTTCGCTTACGCCAGGCACTGGTCTAGGGGCTTTAAATGTACAGTCTAATTCTCACAACCACCCTGTGAGGTGAGTACTTTTATCGTCAACCCCCTTTTGCAGAAAAGAACACTAAAGGCACAGAGTTGAACCCCAGTAACCTGACTCTGTTCTCACAACCACCCTGTGAGGTGGGTACTTTTATCGTCATCCCCATTTTGCAGAAGAGAACACTAAAGGTAACCTCTTTTGATTGTCACTTTTTAAAAACTATATTTTGATTTAGTTTTGAGAGAGTGAGAGTATGTGAGTCAGGGAGGGGCTGGGGGGGCGGGGTGGACAGAGGATCTGACAGCACAGAGCCTGACGTGGAGCTCCAGCTCACGAACCATGAGATCATGACCTGAACCGAAGTTGGAAGCTTAACTAACAGCTACGCAGGCGCCCCTGATTGTCGCTTTCAAAGCGATCAGCACAGTGTGCCCACTGGCGATTGGGACACACAAATTCTTGGAGCCTTCTCTTTGATCATGCTGCCGAAAAGATCGACAGCTCCATCAAATACCCCCAAATCCCTTGCTCCTATGTTTTGTTCACAGTGTCTGGCAATAGGCCTTCTCCTCCAAACCCTGATGATCTCAACCACTCACCATCTCCCTCTGCCTGTCCCGAAGGACTTGAGCACCGCTTCAGGAAAATAAATAGCAAGGTGGAGTGGTACCATCATCCATTCATAATCACTAATCCCAGTCGGGTTCTCACTCAACATTGCCCAAATATCTATTTCAAATCTCCATTTTCCTGAGGGAGGCGGTTGCAATTGCTTGGAATGGAAACCCATCTTCCCCGCTAAGTTGTAAGAAGAGAGCGCTCTCCCCTTCTAACCGAGAGGTCTGAAGTCCAATGTATCTCTACCTTTTCAGAAAGTGGACAATACAAACCATGAGTTTTTCTTTAGCTTTATTCTTTAGTTTTTATAGAGTCTTTTCTATAAACACATACTTATATGAGACTAATTATTGCCTGTGTTTTGGGAATCCTTCCTGCACCCCCGCTTCTCTCCTGCTACTTACTGCCTCCCCTCACCCCTCCCTTTCTCAGACAAAGCACTCTTGCGACCACCTTTTCAGCACCTTCTGCTCCCTCCTGGAGCCACGAGGAGAGTACGCGGCATCTGCCTCCACCACTCCTGTCTAATTCTCCACCTTTCCTTCGTTACCTCCGCTTGAAAAAAGAGCACCTCACGTTCCTTCACTCAATGCATTTCTCAGTGGCACGGTTGATGCCTTTCCCTTCTTCCCCTTGGTCTGTAGGAAACCACATTCTTCCTTTTCCCACCCTTGCCTCCCCTTCCTCAGGCCCCTGCGAGCCCCTCCTCCTTCACCGACACTTAGATGCTGTCATTTCTCAAGGCTGGTCTTAAATAATACCTGCTCCACAGCGTTGTTGGAGGATTACGTAAAAGGCTCCGGACGGCACCCGGCACAGAGTAATTGCTAGTAAGTGTTGGCTTTTTACTACCTTCAGTTGATTTAATCTGCTCCTGGACGGCAACTGCCATTTTGAGGGTGATGGTCCCCAAATGCAGCAGCATCATGCTGACCCCCTGTCTACATAGATCCTCAACCATCCTTCAGATGTCTCCCAATACCTCAGACACAACATGCTGGAAATGAAACTTCTCGCTATGCTGCCCAATCTTACTTTGGAGGGCATCGCAGGCTACTTCTAGCGTCTGATAAGAAGCCTCTTGTCATAAAAAGTCACAAAGAACATCTTTTCGCGTGAGACTTCAAGCAATTCATGGACCCCAAATTAATGATCCCTGCCCTAGGCGATGTGTCACTTGAGCTGAGTCTGGAATGAAGATAGAGTTTCACCTGGTAGACAGGCATGCCAGGTGGGGAGGGACATAGGTGGCAAAAAGGGCGGCTTGACAAAGGCAAGGAATCAGAAACACCTCGCTGACGTGGCTTGATGCAGCTACAAGTGCAGTCCTGCCGAAAAGTAAGGCCAGACAGGGACCCTGTAACATCGGGGGGACTTGTAGGCCAGCCTAAGCTCTTTGTAGGTTACAGACGCCAGAGTCACTAAAAGTTTGGAAGGGAGAGGGACAGAATCAGGTTTGTGCTTTAAAAATACTCATGATAGCAAACACGCATTAAGCACTTTCTGCATGCTTTGTATATAGTCTCGCCAGGTAGCTATAGAAAAGCTAGAGAGGGTGAGAGGAGGCAAACTCTGCAAAAGCTAGGACACTATGAACAGCTTTTTGATAACCAAACCAAAGTTCAGGAAATACAGAATATGAGGCAAATGCAAGATTAGTAACTATACATCGCAACTCTTATATTTAGGGCCTGCCATTTTACCTTGGTCTTTAGCTTAAGGATGCTACTAAGGCAATACGTAAACAACTCTGTTCTGTTACAACAACACACTTCAGTGACAGAACAGTGAATAGAAGTTCTGGTGTCTGTGTGTTCAGCAAGCCCCTCCCAGGAATCCTGGCCGCTGCCATGCTGTCCACTGGAATCCCAGGGAGTGGTCACACCTGGGTCAGGGCCTCCCCTCCACTTCCCCGGGAAAGAATCTTTGGGAAAAATACCTGTCTCAGGTGAGCTCTGCAAACTGAAAATGGATGAACCTGTTAGCGCCTTATTTAACCCAGGTGAAAACAAGCTAGTTTATTTTGCTTTTTTCTTCTATTCATGCCCTAGCTAACTAGGGGCAGGAAAAAAGAAAAGCCAAGGATCTTCAATTAAAGTTGATAAATGCCATACACACTAAGTGGGGGTGGGGGGAGGCACGGGAGTTCAGTATTTGAAATCAGGTTACTTCACCAGAATGTATGTGAGTTTCACAGTGAACCATAAATGATCACAAGTTTGGGTAACAGGGAAAGCCCACTGCTGTAGGTGTAAAGTCCCAGGTTGGGGTTACGAATGGGTAGTGGCTGCGAGTAAGGCTGGGGCTGGCCAGGCAGGAGTGACTGTGTAGGAAGCCTTTCACAAGATCAGCCCCTGGTGCTTATTCTGGGTTTGGACTCTCTTCCTGTCCTCGCAAGGCTGACAAGCCCCGAGATTAGTCTAAATCTCCCCAACTTTCCAGGAACGAAGCTTTCTGTAATCTGAACAGCTCCAGCCCACCCCCGGGGTTACTCCGGAGAGGAAAGGACATCCTTTCCTCCGGGGTCAGAACTCGCATCCTGGATGTTCGCTGACTCTGCACAGGGAAGTCCTCTACAGATAGGAGCTGGGTGGAAGCATTTACAATGACATTCATCTCCTTAAAGATACTCGGTCCTTTGTCCCACTCAGGAAAACGGTGTCGTTGGGAGAAGGCTAATTAGTCCCCAGAGATAAAGGTCTGGGCTACTTGTTTGAGTCTGTTAAAGCGATGAGGCTATTTCTTTAAGCAGGGCTGGGTCATAGCACCATTTTCATCCCACCTGTACCCAAGGCTGGGACAGGTGCGCAGAGAAAAGTTCGCGGGGAAATAGGAGTGGAGCAGCGGGTCTCAGCAAGCACAATAAAGCCATGAATTGAAAAATGTCATCCCCTTATATGATTCTGAAAGAATTTTAGGTGTCGGGGGTCATATCCTTTTCCAGTCCCCAGCCCCCAACCCGGACTCGACGAATAAAGTCCTCGCGGAAGGTCGAAACAAGTGCAAGAGCATCTCCTGTCTAACGATGATCTCAGGGGCACACCGCGTCTGCCGGGTACTCCACATCATCTCAGCGATAACGGGGAGCAAGGAGGGGTGTGATGGTGTGTGTCGAGGGGGGTTTACTCTGAACCTTGAGTCCTTCCACTTTCCTCTCCGCCCCCAGGGGGGTGGGGCCCCCTCTGCCCCGGGCAGCTACGCACCACGCTGCTCGGCCCTCGGGGACCGAACAGGAGGAAGCCGGCCGGCCACAGCCCCCCTGCCTTCCACTGGGGGTCCGGCAGGAGCGGCGGCCCGTCCGGCCCAAGCGGCTCGGGTTCTGCCGCGGGGTCCAGGAAGGTCCCGGACAGGGAGCGGCCGCAGCGCAACTCAGAGAGCGCCCCCCGCCCCGCCCAGCCCATGGCCCGGCCCCGCCCGGCGCGGCTCACCCTCCGGTCTCGGCGCCTGAGTCCACGCAGTCATCCTCCTCGCCACCGCCTGTTTTGGGGTCCATGGCGCGCTCCCCGCCGCGCTCGGCTCGCGAGCGCCGGCGTGACCGGGGGCGAGCTCCCTCTGGGCCGCCCCGCCTCGCCCCGCCTCGCCTCGCGCAGCCGGTGCGGGCAGGGCTCGCGGCGCGCGTCTCGCGGCGCCAGGCTCCGGGCAACAACTCCGGCACCAGCCGCGCTCCCCTGCGCCGCGCCGCGCCGCGCCCTCTCCTGGCGGCACCCGGCCCGGCACCGGCTGCCCCTCCCGCCCGGCCCCGCCCCTCGCCGCTCGGCCGTGCGAGCGTGTGCGTGTGCGCGCGCGGATGCGCCCGCGTGTGTGCGGGTGAGCGAGGCCACGTGCGCGCGCAAGAGGGTGTGTGCGCGGGGCGTGAGCGTGTGCGCGCGCGCGCGTGCCGGTGAGCCAGGGCTTGGGCGCGCGCAAGAGGGTGTGTGCCCGGGGTGCGAGCGTGTGCGCGAGCGTGTGCCGGCTCGTGTGTGGTTTGCGTGCATGAGTGGGCGAGGCGTGAAGTCGCGTGCGCCTTGTTGTGGTGTGATGTGGGTGACTGGGTGAGGTAGATGTTTGTAGGTGCGCGCTTCTGTGTAAGTGCCGAGCCTGTGTGTCCATCTGTGCTTTGTGACCGCGTGTGGTGTGCGAGTGTATGTGTGTGCGTGTGCATAGGAGCCGCCCCTCTCGCTTGGGCCCACAGCCCGGAATCCTGCGTCCCGGAGATTGCCCGGAGGTGCCTGAGCCCCGTAGCTGGGAGCAGCACCCAGAAACACCCGACTGCACCGTGAAAGCAAGGAGAGGTCTGGTTCTTTACTGGGACCAGTTGGAACACCTAGGTGTTTTCTTACAGTTTCCTGAGAATTGCCAACACTGAATTCATTATCACTTTTTTTTTTTTTTTTTTTAGCGCAGGTCTGAGTGGCTTCCCACCACCCTACTTGCCAGTTTACATCTGTGTCATGCATTCTTTTGCTATTTTTAAAAATGCCCTTAAAAATAAAGACCATGGGATGTATCTGCATTCCAGGGTTGTCGCAGTCAGAGGATAATGGATGTTGATTAAGAACCCCCAACGTGGGGGCGCCTGCGGGGCTCAGTCGGTTGAGCATCCGACTTCGGCTCAGGTCATGATCTCACGGTTCGTGGGTTCAAGCCTTGCGTCCGGCTCTGTGCTGACAGCCAGCTCAGAGCCTGGAGCCTGCTTCAAATTCTGTATCTCCCTCTCTCTCTGACCCTCTCCTGCTCATGCTGTCTCTCTCTCTCAGGAAAAAAAAGAAAAGAAAAAGAACCCCCATCATGGCCTTGGGGGAGGTAATGATCACTCTTGGAGGGGCACACCTCTCCCTAGTAGGTAGTGTGAGGCTGAAAGAAAGCTTGAGGGGAGGCAGGATAAAAACAATCAGGATTTGGGGCGCCTGGGTAGCTTAGTCGGTTAAGCGTCCGACTTTCGCTTAGGTCATGATCTCGCGGTTCGTGGGTTCGAGCCCCGCGTCGGGCTCTGTGCTGACTGCCAGCTCAGAGCCTGGAGCCTGTTTCGGTCTGTGACTCCCTCTCTCTCTGACCCTCCCCTGCTCGCGCTGTCTCTCTCTCTCTCTCTCTGCTAGAAATAAAACATAAAAAAAATTTAAAAAAATAACAACAATCAGGATTTAATTCTGACAGCCCTCTCCAGACCATTGGAAGCCACTCATTTCTTTTTTCTGTTTTAAGGCCAAGCTATTTAACTTCTTTGAGCCTTAATGTACTTATCTAGAAGATGGCGCTATTGATAACGATTCTGTAGCCTGTTGTGAATTTAATGAGAACATGCATGTAAAAATACTTAGCCTGTGTCCTGATAATGTCAAACACCAGTCACAGGCAGCTACCATTACACTGAAAGCATGAGCTAGCTACATTTTCAATCCTAACTTGCAAAGCAGTGACAAGCTATATCTTGAAGAGGAATATATTTTCTTTCCTCTCTCCTCCCCTCCCCTCTCTTCGGTTCTTCCTAAATATCACTCTTTTTTGTTTGTATCTTAATCAAATTACACAAAAGAGAAATCCAGTGAAAGAATACAAGTACAATCTCATCATTAAGAAAAAGAGCACAGGTAAATATGCCAATGCCAAATGTTAACTGAATTATCTTTACTGAACGTAAAATTCCTTGCATGCAAAACAGAAATGGATGTATTGTACTCAATTTATGCTCATTGGCTGGAAGAAAGAAGAGTGCCAGTACTTGTGGGGAAACTCCCCTCACCCCACCCTATGTACTGATTTTTTAAAAATTTTTAATGTTTTATTTATTTCTAGGAGAGAGAGAAAGAGAGACAGCATGAGCAGGGGAGGGTCAGAGAGAGAGGGAGTCACAGACTGAAACAGGCTCCAGGCTCTGAGCTGGCAGTCAGCACAGAGCCCGATGCAGGGCTCGAACCCACGAACCATGAGATTATGACCTGAGCCAAAGTTGGACACTTAACCAACTGAGCCACCCAGGCACACCCCCTAGTACTGATGTTTAAAAGAAAATTCTCACTTGAGGCAAAATTACACTGTGTGAGGAGCACCTGAGTGGTTCAGGCATTTGACTTTTTATTTTCAGCTCAGGTCACAATCTCTTGGTTCGTGAGATTGAGTGCTGCTTTGGGCTCCGCGCTGGCAGCATGGAGCCTGCTTGGGATCCTCTCTCTCCCTCTCTCTTCCCCTCCCCCACTTGTTCCTTCTCTCTCTCTCTCTCTCTCTCTCAAAATAAGTAAACTTAAAAAAATTACACTGGGTAAGCGATCTACTGAACAATGCCATTAATAACCATTTTAAATTTATCGATTCATTCAATAACTATTTAAATATCAGACAAGAGGGTAACTTCTCGATACACAAAGAAAGGAAAACGGGAACAGACAAGATGCCTGCCATCATGGAGTTTATAATCCAGAGGGGGAGACTCATTAAATTACATGTTACGATAGAACACACAAATGGAGAGAAACACTCCAAAAAGAATGGTGTGTCCCAAAACAGAGAGAACACATTTTAAAGTGGGCCATCAAGGAAAGCTCTCTCAGGAAGGCGTATTTTAGCCCTTCTCTGCCTCAGGCCCTTTGCACTTGCTGTTCCTTCTCCCTGGAAAACCTTCTCCCAGATTTTCTGCAAGATTCCCGCCACATGTCCTTCAGGACTATGTTCAGATGGCCCTTTCCTCAGAGACCACTTCCCAACTAAACCTAAATTACCTTATCTCCTTATCAAGCTCTACTCTTCCTTATAACTCTACAAGCCATTGGCAGATGAGAGATTTATTTACTTATTACCTGCTCTTCCCTCCCCTGCCCACTGAATGCCAGCTCCTTGAGAGCAGGGACTCTGTTTGGTTCGCTGTCACATCCCCAACATCTGAAGCGATAAATATGTGTTAGTGAATGAAAGGGAAGCAGCCCCAGGGGAGAGGCAGGAGGGAGGAGAGCTTTCCAGGTAGAGACCAGGGGGTGTAGGCAGGAGAGGCACTGAGCCTTCGGTGAGAGTGGAGGAGAGCTGGGTGATGAGATGAACACAAAATGGCAGGCAGTGAGGCATTTCTACATAAACGTGACTCTCTGGGACTCAACAGACCATTGTAGCCCATGTGGAAAGTACAGGGACAACCAGTGTCAATACAACCAGACCTAAAAAATCGATAAAAGTGACCAAAGGGGTAAGTGTAACAGACAGTCTACCGTGTTGTTAACCTTACAGCCATGAGGAAACCTACTTGGTCAATTCTGTGCGGGGACAATTCATCGTGTCCCCAAATGTCACCTCCTTTAGTCTGCGAAGTAAGGTCTGTGAAGTACGGTTAGTTTTTCATTCTACAGTCGAGGAAACTAAACCTCAGTGAGTCCAAGCGCCTTGCCTCAGCCCATGTGGGCGGGATCTACATCACCTACCTGAAGGCCAATGGGCAGGCCAGTTGCATCCTTGGAAGGAAGGTACAAGGAAAGCGCAGAGAAGAAAGGGTGAACTAAGTACGACCCATAAGAAAATGGGTGCTACTTGAATCATTTCAGTTTTTCTCAAATATCTCAAAAAAGGTCAGATCAGCCCCCCCCCCAAAAAAACGGGTTGCACCTCAAAATGATGCACCGATTCAAGCCCCATCAACCACGGGGGCCACAAGTATTATTTATCATTGACACAATGGCTCATGGTAAGTCAGTGATGCATTTGTTATCGGGAAGAGAAGTTTGACCAGTAATCGTGGTCCCTCTGAGCAGCTGTATCTAGGTTCTAGGAGGGCTCGCACTTCAGTCCTCGGGTCTTAGGAGCCTCATTTTGTTTGTTATTTGTTTGGTGAAAGAGTCTCCAGCAGGTAATCAGCGCGAGGACCTTGTGGCAATCACACAGAGGATGTGTTGCCCGTAACCCTTGCATGGTTTCCAGGTTCTTCCTCCAGTATTTAGTTAGCACTGATGGCTTTAATCATGTGGCGCAACGCCCTCCTCGATCCCTTGTAAGATGGGGGCCGAGGAGTAGCTGTGATCTTCCTAAGGTGGGTGCCTGCTGCCCTAAGGATGTCAAGTCTGCCTTAGGATGGTGTCAAAGGCCAGGAAATGGAAACCCTGTGTTCTGGGCCTGAATCTGCCATCTCACTAGAAGAGAGGGTGCCTGTCGACTGGTTTAAAAGCTCTTACTGCATCTCAGGCATTGTGGCAGGTGGCTTTACATACATGATCGCTTTAATCCTCACAAAATTCTCCTGAGGCTTCCTTCCTTCGTCCTTCAACTAGGATTGTTGATATAAATCTCACGGGTCACTTGAAGCCCTCTAGAAGCACACAGATTCAAGCTGTCCCTGATTTTTTAAATCACTCTTTCTCAGACCAGTTGAGCAGCATTCTCATGTTGTATTTCACCTGCAAAGCTTGTTTCTGTCTGTGTTGATGTTGTTGCATGTGCTGGTGTGTTAGAGAATAAGGCCATTCGTCCATTTATGTATTGGGCACTCATTGTGTGCCAGGCAGTGGCTGGGTGCCGGGGACATGATGGGGAACGAGCCGGAGGCAGTGGCCCAATGGGGCTTTCAGGGTCAGGAGAGGGCAGTTTATCAGGTTCCGAGCCCCCAGAGCAGAGCTGGTCTCCTGCTTCCCTTAGAGGCTTCCTCAAAGCCCCAGAGCTCACCTGACAGGTGCATGGGGCTGTCGTCCACTAGAGTAGGACTGGAATATCAAAGCCTTACCGGAGGGGGGAAAATCTCAAAATAATCAGAGGGTAAGTAAGAGCATCAATTTTACTGAGGAAAGACACAGATTAGTAATTAAGTAGGCCACAAGGAATTGGGAGGGGCTGAGGCTTTTGAACAACCAGAAGATAAGCAGCTTTAAGAATAAGAACCTTGGGGCTCCTGGGTGACTCAGTCAGTGAAGCGTCTGACTTCAGCTCAGGTCATGATCTCACGGTTCGTGGGATCGAGCCCCGCATCGGGCTCTATGCTGACAGCTAGCTTAGAGCCTGGAGCCTGCTTCGGATTCTGTATCTCCCTCTCTCTTTGACCCTCCCTTGCTCACACTGTCTCTCTCTCTCTCCCTCAGAAATAAATAAAAAACATTTAAAAAAATTTTTTAAAGAAGAATAAGAACCTGAATCACTAGAGATTGAGAAAGATAAAGATTTAAATCTCCTGGGCTTGGGATTTGCCTGGGTTTGAGTTTCTGCTTAGAGGGAAGCTGGGCCACACCTTATGGGAGAATATAAACCTTCTGGACTACTTACTGTGAGGCCAACTCTATGTAAGATAAGCTCTTGAAATGAAATACTAGTTTAGGTTATCCAGAAGCAAATAGAATGGTAAGGTATGTTGGTTTGGGAAGTTTTGCTCATTCTTATTTATTTATTTATTTATTTATTTATATTTTTGAGTGAAAGAGAGAGAGCGTGAGCAGGGGAGAGTGGTAGAGGGAGAGAGCATCCTAAGCAGGTTCCACCCACAGCACAGAGTCCAACTCGGGGCTCGATCCCAAGACCCTGGGATCATGACCTGAGCCAAAATCAAGAGTCAGACGTTCAACTGACTGAGCCACCCAGGTGCCCCTATTCACTTTTATTTAATACCTTATTTATAAACCACATGTTCCAGAAACAAAAATTTCAGGTTAAAGAGAGATATGGGGTGTGTGTGTGTGGAGGGGAGGGGGGTGAGAACCTCTTTCTTCCAAGTCTCCAGAAGAGTTTGTCTGATGTGAAAAATAAATATTATGATCATGACAAGAAAAATTATAAACTATTGACAAGTCTACTTAGACAAAGAAAGCCACTAGCCTTACACCCAAGCATAAGGGGACCAGATGGCAAAGGGATAAAGAAAACTGAAACTAAAGATAAACAGTTGAGTTGGAAAATAATCTCATTAAAGTATAAATGACTCGGCTTGGATAAGGGACAGCAGAGATAGTGGTCCCCCGTCTGGGAGGTTTCCTGAGACTGAGCCTACAGTTCCTGGTGTGAGATCTGGAGTTCAAAATCAGACACCCTATGGTGTGCCCACGGTTACCCCTCCAACCTCCAGGGGTGGCTGAAAAGTGAGACCGGACTTGGAAAGGTTGGCTCTCTGTCCTCTTCACGTTTTGACACTTCACTTCAGTGACCCAATCTTCACAGCTCTGACCGCCTGCATTAATATACTAGCACCGTTAGGGGGCGCCTGAGTGGCTCATACCATGGAGCATCTGACTGTGGCTCAGGTCATCATCTCACGGTTCATGAGTTCAAGCCCCACATCAGGCTCTCTGCGGTCAGCACAGAGCCCAATTTGGATCCGCTGTTTCCTCTCTCTCTGCCCCTCCTCTGCTCATACCCACTCCCTCTCAAAAAGAAACAAAAACATGTTTAAAAATCTGCTAGAATTATAACAAAGTACCACAGACAAAGTGGCTTAAAGAACAGGAATTTCTTACAGTTCTGGAGGCTGAAGCCCCCGATCCAGTGGTGGTGAATTTGGTCTTCCCAGAAGTCTCTCTTGTTGGCTTGCAGATGGCCGCCTTCTCTCTGTGCCCTCACATGGTCATTCTTCTGTGCATGCACACTTCTGGCATCTCTTCCTGTGTCCAAATTTCCTCTTTTTACAAGGATACCTGTCCGATTAGATTAGGGTCTACCCTAATGGCCTCATTTTAACTTAATTATTTCTCTAAAGACCTTATATCCAAATATAGTCACACCTGGGGGACTGGATGTTGGGCTTCAGTCTATAGACTGACAATTGAGCCCATCTCACTGCCCTCTGAAGGAGTCCCATGTAGGAGGCAGGATAGTATGTATAATGAGTAAGACTGAACTTTGATGCTGGCCAGACTGCCCAAGTTTAAACTGCCCTTCTATCACTTTCTGGGTTTGTGATCTGGGGCAAGTAAGCTCTCTGAGGGATAGATCCCTTGTTTGTATCTCAGGCATACTTAGGGCTTCGGGAGGACAGAGAAGCTACCTCACAGAGCTTGTGCTTGGTATGTAGGAAGCGTTGGGTGTTATCATCTTTCTCTACAGTCAGCTTCCAAATCTGTGTCTCTCTTCGTGAGCTCTCTTGGATTCCGTGTATAACCATCCACATGCTCTTGACCCTCTCCGCACACATGCCATGCACTCACTCACTCCTCAAAATGATAATGACTTGGGGGATCCTGCAGGATTTGGTCCATATAAGAGAGAGACACTGCCTTTGAGTCCTGACAGTCACTAGTGGGAAATCCAGGCATGAAAACCCTAACTCTCAACTCGATGTAATGAATATTATGACAGATGTGTGTGTGGTTCAGTTTACAAACATATACAAAATGCTGTTAAAGCCAGTGCAAGTGAGTAAACAAGTGGGAGGTGGGGGTGGAAAGATGAAGTGATGGGGGAAGGTTTCACAAAATAGAAGAGGTAGGCTGATTAAGTAGGCGATGGGGATTAAGGAGAGCACTTGTGCTGAGCACAGGGTGATGTATGGAAGTGCTGGAATCACTGTATTGTACACCTGAAGCAAATATAACACTGTATTGGTTTATAGATGTTAATATTAGTTATTAATTTACTATTAACTAACTGGAATTAAAATAAAAACTTTAAATAGAATTAACTTTCTTCCGTAAAAAATAAAAGAAAGAAAGACAAAGATGTTGAGACTGGAGGAAGGAATAGAGTTCACAGACAGAAAGGGGAAGGGCAGAAACCTTGCTTCTCTGAGGCTCCCTTCCCACTCCCCAGACCCCACTTCTGGGGAGTGGACATTACAGACATCTGGTTCCTCCCCTGGCCCAACGAGGACCTCCGCATTTGCCCACAATCATCCTTTCCACCCCAATCCCGTCTTTATTTTCCACCTGCTCCAAATGCAATTGACAATTCCCAGATGCAAATTTATGACTGCCAGTTCCAACCTTCGCACTCTCGTTTCTGTCTCCCCGTCTGTCCCTTAGCCTCACGAAGACTTCTATTTGCACATCTGTAAGTGAAACCACCCTGAAATGTGTCTGGATAGATCGGCTGCTATTACCTAACAGCACCTTAAGAACTTTTGTCACTACTACCTACTCGTGGAATACAGGCAAACACGTCGGCATAACAATGGTCTTTCCAGCCTCATTTCTCTCTCTCTCTTCTTTCTACTCTCTGTGATGGATCTTTCCTAGTCCTTCAACTGCTCTGTATCAAGTACAGCATTAGGCATTGTGAACACAGACATGGGGCACAGTCTACACCTTTAAGCAGCTACCGGCTGTATCCAAGAATTAAAAAGGAACTAGAGAGTTTGAAAAACATGTAATAACCTTTCTCAAACCCCAAGTCAGGCTGAGGGCGTTACCTTACCTCTGTAACCTCCTGGACGTTTTATGTAACACCTATTGGTGTACCCACCTTGTTTCCTGAACTGCTTCTTCTCCTCCTCCTCCTCCTTCTTTTTTTTTTTTTTTTTTTGCCAGACCTATGTCTGGACCTCTGGAGACTACTTTCTGTGAGATGAGTTAGAAGTATCATGAGCCACAGAATGAAAAGTTTGCCCTATTGTTTGGATTGGCTGGGGTTGTTGAGCAAAGCCTCAGGCTCAGACAACCACTCTCCTGGGTAGACCAGTAGGCAGTGCTCTGACCAGACCAGCTGTCCTCATGATGGCCATGAGAAGAGCAACTGACAGTATCTTTGGGATTCCCCGATGCTGGCAATGATGTTACTGGCTCTGGTAATGTGGTCATTGTCTTTTTATAGTCTAAGAACTTGACCTTGTCAACACCCACGTTGACTATCTTCAAAATAAAACCTCTCCACTTAAGACTCCTTCTAGCCTTCTCAGAAATTTTCCTCTATTGCTTGCCCCTTCTATCTGCTGTCTCTTCAACTTCTCATGGGTCTCTCCACTGACATTTAAATATACTCATCTCTCTCATGTTGAAAAAGAAAAAGACCAAGGTGCTTGGGTGGCTCAGTCAGTTAAGCAGCTGACTCTTAATCTCAGCTCCGGTCTTGATCTCAGGGTTGTGAGTTAAAGCCTATGTTGGGCCCCGTGCTGGGCATGAAGCCTATTGGGGGGAAAAAAGACAAAAAAAAAAAGGAAAAGAAAAGAGAAAAAACAAAAAAAACCCCAGCCTGTTTAACTCCATGTTCTCTTTCATCGACTGCCACTCCTTCACACAGCACATGTTCTGAAAGCATTATCTCTGTTTACAGTCCCTGTTTCCCTTCTATTCCAGGTAGGTTTCCGTTTTCCTAGACACTGTTCACTTGTCAGTTCCTCTCGGACAGGCTTTTCCCTTGGCTCCCTTGGGATTGCACGTCCTGATCCCAGCCCTCTGGTCACATCTACTTTGTCTCCCATGCAGGCTTCCCCTCCACTCTCCATAGACGGGAGCTCTCAAGTCTGCCCCTAGCCCCCTCCGCCCCGCCCCATCTCCTCTTCCTTTGCATCCTCTCCCTTGGGTATGCTTTCAGCTAGACTCCTGACATGAATCTCCAGCTCTGATACCTCCTCTGCCTCAGGCCTGATCACCTTACTATCTCTTTGGCGTCTTTCTGTGAATGTTTCAAAGGCACTTCCAACTGAAATTATACAAAAAACGAGCTCATGATCGCCTCCCCAACCCTCACCCCTGCCCTGATACTCTTCTCCATCCCTCATCAGAGTGAATGGTACCAGCATGTATCCTACTTGCAAGCCAAAGATCTAGGGGCCATCCTTGAAAACGCTCTCTCCCTTAACCACCTATCAATGCATCACCAAGTCCTGTCATTTCTGCTTGCTCGATGGGCCCTGAAATCTTTAACTTGTCTCCAGCTCCACTGCCATCATGTTAGCCCATTCTTCCCTCCTCTCTAGGCTAGTCTCCAAATGGCTCCACACATCCATTTCCCCCTGCCCATCTAGTCACCATACTCTTCCTGAAGGACAAGTCTGGCTGTGTCTTCTCCTCCGCAGCCTAAAGGGTTGTAATAGTTTCACGTTGCTCTTAGGACAGAGACCAGAATGGTACCAAACCTCCAGTTACATGTCATCACAGCCACCCCTACCCTATTCTCTCTCCATTCTCTGTGCTCCAACTGCACTGGCCTTCTTAACCTAATCCTCAGATGACCAACTGTGCTGCCTCTCCAAGCACAGAGCACTTGCATATGCTGGTTTCTCTATCTGGAATATTCCTCCTGGCACATCTTTACCTACTTGGTCATCATCAGATCACCTCTCTATAATTATTTCCTCCCCGACTGGATGGATCTCCCTATTTATGCATTCAGAGGATCTTACACTTGTTTGTGTGGTTCTTTGATCATTCGCTTATTCCACCTGTAAATTATGAGCTCCATGAAGACTAGGCTCACCACTGTATCTTCACCGTCTACAACAGGGCTTCACACACAGTGAGTGTTATTATAACAGATGCTTCTGTGCTTCGCATTGAATATTGAGTCTGGCACACAGAAGGCATTTGACAAATGTTGCTGAAAGGGTGACCAAACACAGGGGCTGTGAATGTTCTAAGCTCTTGGAGGAAACCAGAAAATTCTCAAAGATTCTCAATTTTTTTTTAAAGAGACTTACAGTTTTATTAAAGCATTCTTCATGGGCAAGGCAGAATAATGTAACAGAGCAGACATCGTTCAAATAACTAAGTTTCATCCCACTGGGAGATGTACTTACTGGAAGAAGCCTGGAAAACGGGTACCATGAGTGACAGTGGTTAATTCCCACAGCCTCTCAAGAGTCGACCTAAGTGACCTCTGGACTCTTCCAGGCGTGAGTAATATAATGTGGAAAACATTACATTGTGAACTGGCTGTGCTTTGATGGTTTCCCTGTTCCATAATATTTTCCAGAATTCAAAGTATTATATTGAGTCATCTCGAAGTAAATTAGGTCATTTTCTTCCCATTCTATCTTTGATTAGCAGTCTTCTGCTGTGATGGTCGCTTTGACGTGCCACCTCGGATGCTCACAGGTAGAGGTCACTAAGCATGGAGCACTGTTTGCTGGAGGTTATAGAAGCTTTTCTCCTGAAAGGAAAAGGAGCTCTTTCAAATACAAGGATTCCTTAGTTCCTTGGGGTTAGGTGAGCTGTTCTCCCACTGAAGGGGGAGTGGATTGACCCCGTGAGTTCCCCAGGCCTCCCTCTGCATTAGGATTCCATGATCCTATTAATGTTTGACAGAAGGGCAAGTCTAAATGTGCAATTCCACATAACCCTTGAGTTTTCTCCTGGGGATGAAATTGAATAGAAAATGGAATATATCATAGTGATGGGAATCTAACTGTGTGCTTTGGAATAGTAACTAACTGCACAGCCTTGTCACCTTGGAAACGAGCGAGGCTATCTTAGAGGGCGTGTGCTACTGACTCAAAATTGATCTGGATTTGGCATCATGTGATGGTTTATCTGTGGGTCTAGGAACATTGACAAATGGTGTTCTAAGTGATTTAAGAAACCAACGGTGCCTTAACCAAAAAGATCAAGGTGCAACCCTTGGTTTCATGCTAAAAAGAAGGGAATGTGGGTCAGTGTGCTGTGGAAAGTTTTTGGTTGTTTTGCACATGACGCTAAATATCAGGATGATTCATGAGAAAAAAAAAAAAGGCTGTCAAACATCTGCC
This sequence comes from Hyaena hyaena, assembly GCF_003009895.1. NCBI lineage: Eukaryota > Metazoa > Chordata > Mammalia > Carnivora > Hyaenidae > Hyaena > Hyaena hyaena. Next base: position 660,955 of record NW_024080738.1, on the reverse strand, counting down.
CATTTCGTTTATATGATGCCAAACACATATTTGGAAACACTGAAATGTCTGACATTGTAGCGACGAACTTTCTGGATGAACAATTATGGTTTTTTTTCCCCAACTCCTTATTTTGGTGCTGCATAAATCATTTTTGAAAAGTTGCTTTATTACATGTAACTAGGATTTACATTGCATTTCAAAACATAACCTGGGGCTATCCAGAGAGGATTTTGTTGTTGTTTCTTTTATTAAGTGTTTTCCAATCTTATCATAGAGTTTTTCCCAACAGAAAGACTGTAGAAACTTTTTGACCTCTCTGCAGGAGGCCACACAGGCTGCAAGCAGGCCACTCCCTCCTGCCTAGAGCACTCCCTTGACTCGATATCATCCCCCGTTCTCTTCCCACATCTCTGGAAATTGCTTCTCAGATTCCTTTGCCAAATCCTACAGATCAATCTGACTTCCTGTATTAGAATCCCTCCTAATTTCTCTCTCTCTCTCTCCCCTCATTCTCCACTCATTACCTTGGTGACCCTATGCACACTCACAAATACAAGCACTATCAATAGGACTTCTAAATATGTATCATTTTTTTTAAAAGCTTGTTTACTTATTTTGAGACAAAGAGAGCAGAGGAGCAGCAGAGGGAGAGGGAGGGAGGAAAGGAGGGAGAGAAAGAGAGAGAGAGAGAGAGAGAGAGGGAGAGAGGGAGAATCTCAAGCAGGCTCCACACTGTAGGCTTGGAACCTGATGTGATGCTCGAACTCAGGAACCGTGAGATCATGACCTGGGCTGAAATCAAGAGTCTGACACTCAACAGATTGAGCCACCCAGGTGCCCCCTAAATTTGCATCTTTGACCCCTTTCTCCCAGCTGAGCTCCAACCTGAAGTTCAATTCCCTACCTGGTATTCTTTCAGATATCTCAGAGGTATGTCAAATGCAACATGTCCAAAACAGAAATTATGATCTTCCTCCACAAACCTGCTGCCTTTCCTCCATGTTTCTTAGTGTACAATCCCACCAGTCGCCAGGAACCAGAGAGTCATCTTTTGTACCTCCATGTGTCACGCCTTTCACATCCAATCATCAGAAGTACACCTTGTAAGTGTCTCTTGAATTGCCCCCTTTTCTTCATCTCCAATGGAGAGAACTCAGTCAACGTTGTTGCTAACCTAGATGTCAGTGATGGCTCCCTAACTGGCATCCCTGTGCCCACTGCTGCCCCCTAATGATATATTCTCTACACCAGGTAAAGAAATTATATAGAAATGCAAACCAAATGATGTAACTTCTCTGCTTGAAGCCCTTCCATAATATCCCAGCACCCTTAGGGGCGGAAGGAAGATAGGATTGCAAGACAAGACGACACACTATCTCTTAAAAATGTTGAACCTTAAAATGCCTGTGGGATTCAGTTAGGGGTCACTAGGCAGACACAGATAGAGGCCATAGCAGGAGAGGTAGCTATGGGAGTTGCTACAGGAACTAAGAACCAAATGGAGATATTAGAAAGGTAAGCTAGGAGGCTCTCCATTAGGGCTTACAAAATGGCAATCAAAACTGGGTGTGGCCACAGTATTCTAGAGGCTTCAGGGGATGAAGAACTCTACTTTGCCAGGACCCGCAGAGCTAACCAATGTTTTAGGGACTGTTTTGTATACAACTAACTCACAGGGATTGATGTATAACCAATATGTCAGTTCATTAATTTAGAGTGAGACACAGAACCACGAAGCTCTCCCAAAGACTTGAGTTCACTGTTCCGTACGTTCTCTGTCTGAAGACAAATTACTGTAAGACACATTATAATCAGAAGGCTGTTTGCTGAGCATAAAACCCACAATAGAGAAGTGAGGTGAATGATTCTTCTTGAACTGTTGGTCCAAGAGATTCACCTACAAGTTTCTAGGCACTCTTGAGGCTGTGTCTAAGAGTGTTGTTTGTGCTTAGCCAAACTTGAGGTTGGGATTAAAATAATGAAGCAGTTTCCATCTATATATGAGAATTATTTCCTACAAATTGTGTTTGCTCCCTTATAAAAACAAAATAGCAAACAACCAACCTAGAAGACACTAGGCTGTGGAAGTGATCGGCATTTAGATAGAAATATTTAGTTCAAAATATATCATAATTCAAAAGGTAACTTTGTACTCTCCACAGGAACCAGCTGGAAGAATGTTCTAATTTATTAAACTTTTTACCCTGAGGAAGATAAAGCAGTAGAGGGAATAGTTATTTGATTCCTTTCTTCTGCTTGGGTCCTAGAAAAAAATAACCAGAGAGAGCAGCACCATGCTTCTGATGTAATTGCCTTGGGGGAAAAGAATCAGTGAGGAACAAGCTCTGCTCTAATGAGCAGAAATTAGGAGAGGCACAATGAATGTTCTGAGCACAGGACTGCTGAGATTTGTGGTATTTCTCTTGTTCCTCCCTGTCCATTAAGAAGATAGTGAGAATTTAACTCTGAGCCAGGCACTGTTTGACACCCTTCAAATATATTAACTCATTGAATGCTTAAAACCCTGTGAGTTAGAGACTCTATTTATCCCCAGTTGGCAGATGAGAAAAACGAGGCACCATGAGGCAGGTAATTTGCCGAAGGCATATAACCAGTCAGTGGGTGAGCTGGGATTTGAGCCCAGAAGGTTTGATTCTTGAGTTAACAGTCTCGAGATTCCAGCCTCTTCCTTTTGCTCTCCGTGGAAGTGAGAGAATCTTAGGTCGATGATTTATGGTCCTGGAAGAGCCAATAACACCTGTTTGCAGGAAGCCACAACCAGCTTGTGGAGACATATGCCTGCGCCCATGGAGGGGTTCCCACCGGAGCGCCAAGGTCAGGGGAGGGGCTGAGGTAGGGGCTGGGACTTTGGTGCCTTTTCTATTTGTTTCTTTCTTACCCACACACCAAAAGGTGAGATTCTTTTCATAAGTACCCTGGGTCTGGACTGCTTACTTCAGGCAGATTATGGGAGAGGGGTATGAACCACGGCAGCGAGCTCTCAGGCCAGGTCACAAGGGTTCCCTCTCCTCTGGTCTGTGTGCTGGACACACGGGTGGAGCTGCATTGTCTTGTTACCCTCTCTCCAGGCCACCTGTTAACCATACCCTTCTATTCAAGTCTTTCTTCAGGAAGAACAAAATATGATAGTTCAGATTTCATCTTCCTTAGTTAAAAATCTCACTCCAATTGTGCCTTTGGGAGGTGAAGGTACTCTCAAGCCAGTGTATTGGGCTTGGGCAGACAATAAATAGCTTTAGTTTTGTATTTAGGCACAACTTTTCTGTTTTCTTCTCTATATGGTTAATATTATTCTCTGTGTTATTGGCTTTTCTGTTTAACACGGAGCAGGTGACATGACTCATGAGTTATAGTGCCAGTGGTGATGGGGATGGGGTGGAAATTATCACCCTTCTCCCAGCGGATTAATATAGGAAGAATGTTATGAGCATTTAATTGAGAGCCAATGCCAGGAAGACAAGGAAAAGAGTCAAACAGACCCTGGGCACATCAGTGTTTAAGAGAGAAGCACAAAAGGGAGACTTAGAAAAATCTAGATTAGTGGGAAACTATCTTATGGATGCCAAAGTAGAGTTTGGGGAAGCGACTTTGTCATCAAGAATGTCAGATAACTTATAAAAGCCAAGAAGGTATGGAAATAGTTCAAGTGTCCATCTATAGATGACTGAATAAAGAAGATGTGGTGTGTGTGTATTTATATGTATATTTATATCAAATATGTATATAATGGAATATTATTCAGCCATACAAAGAATGAGATCTTGCCACTGGTGACAGCATGGGTGGACCTGTAACATAATATTCTAAGTGAAAAAAGTCAGACAGAGAAAAACAAAAACCCTATGATTTCACTTACATGTGGAATCTGAAAAAACAAACAAATAAAACACTAGAATCCAACTCATAAGTACAGAGAACAAACTGGTGGTTGGTTGCCAGAGGGGAAGGGGGTCAGGGGATTGACAAAATAGATAGAGGCGACTGAGAGGTACGAACTTCCATGTATACAATAAATAAGCCATGGAAATAAAAAGCACAGCATAGGGAATATACATAATAACTTTTGTAGGGTAAAGCTGGTGACTACAGATATGGTGAGCATTGAGTAATGTAGAGAATTGTCAAATCACTATGTTGTACACCTGAAACTAATATAACATTGTATGTTACCTATACTTAAAAAAAAAAAAAGAGTGTCAAATATTATGAGGAGGTCAAGTAGAATGAGATGAAGAAGTTGCTGAGAGAATCAGAAAGCCCTGACAGAAAAGCAGAACAAAGTGTTACCACAGTGACAGAGAAGCTATAGCTCATAGTCAAGCATGCTGGGAATTAGGTGATGGAGCGGTGGATGTTATGAGCATTTAATTGAGAGCCATTGCCAGGAAGAGAAAGAACAGAGTCAAACAGACCCTGAGAATATCACTGTTTAAGAGAGGAGCACAAGACAGAGGAGACTTGGAAAGATCTAGACTAGTGGGGAACCATCTATGGAAGCCAAAGTAGAGTTTATTGATTCCAGTCCAGGGGGCTGCAGACCCAAATCAAACTTGAGAATTAGGGTGATGTGAACCTGAGTCCAGGTATGAGCTAAGAGATTACTCCGTTAGACCAGTGTGGACTGGGTGTCCTTATTGGGATCATGTCCATGGGTGCTCGAATCTTATGGCTCAGGCCCATTTGCAAAACTGCCCTGCATAGCTACAACTTGTTAATAGGCAACTTTGGTTCTCAGGAATCACCCAGGATTTCTCGAGTCACCCCAATTCTCTTAGGATAGTAACCTCAGCTCTAGTCCCCTTAGGACAGTAATTTCCACGTGCTTGAAATAACAAAACTATTTACTTGGTTAGAGTCTTTAACTTTGGGAATTAAAGAAATGATACAATACATGAAATCTACTGTATTCATATTCCTGTGTTAAGTTCTGAAGTGATCTTGTATACAAAAATGTAAAATTTTAAAGAAATTCAGTGTATTAGTTGATCAGCCTCTTCTACCTCAGGGCCTTTGCACTTGCTACTCTTCGGCTTAGAAATCTCTTCCTTCCAATAGTCTCATGCCTTGCTTTACTAAATCCATTGTCTTTACTCAAATATCAACTTATCAATAAAACTTCCTCTAATCACCTTTAAAAAATGTACTTTTTCCTTCCCACCTCTGCTCAATTTTCTTCACCGCACTAGCCACCATCTGACATATCTATTTTCATTATTTATTTCCCTTCACGGTGCATGAGATACTATTTCTGTGAGATTTAATGATAAGCAAACAAAACAGACTTACCCTTTTTGGAAGAACGGTCTGGTTGCTGCTTTGGGGCTGGAGTGAATCTCAATGGTCATAGTTGAGTAACATAGATCTGAGTAACAGATCTTCTCAAGCACAATAAAAATGAAGAAGACAAAATTGTCCAGAAGGATTCCAAGCATCTTATGTTATTTTATTAAGTTAAATTATTATTGTCAGTGATGTGATTTCTTAAGCTTTAAGATATACGCATATGTTAAAAAGAAAATTCAAATAGAACAAAACTATATAAATGCAAGGTCAGGTTTTTTTTTCTACCCCAAGCTTCTGGTCCTTTTGACCTAACTCACTCCACCAGTTTTTCTGCTTCCTTTCGGACATTTTGCATGCACGTACTCATGTATAAGAATATCTTTTTTAGGTAATTTGCAATTACAGACTGCACTGCCTTGGTTTTTGAGACTGAAGGTATTTTATAGACATTCCTATAGAAATACATACAGGCATACCTACTTCTAGAAAAGCTTTTCTTTCATTATTTCATTACATGGGTTGCCACATTTTAAATGAGTAACCTACTGAGGAGCCCAAACAATACCTCAACAAATATCCTTCTAGCACCTCTCTGTTATTTTGTCCACCTATAAATCTATCTGTTGGCTCAGTTATTAGAAGCAGAATTGCTGATATGAGTATATGAGGGCACACGACCCAAGAGTTGAAAGTATTTTCTTCTCAAACCCTAGTTTGGATGAATTAAAACTCGGCTTTACTTCTAGCATTCCCACTGTGTTAGATGTACGCAGGGCTTGATCCTAATAACGAGGATATTTAACAGCTATGCAAATAATATATCAGAGATGTAATTTATTAAAGTGGCACCAGAAAGTATCACTTACGCACTGGGAGACTTGACTTAATAATGCAATTCCACAAGCCTTTATTAAAGGCTCAGTTCATGGGCCTGATTCATCCTTTTGTGCCTGCCTCAGTCACGTGTGTGGTCCTCAGCCCCCACAGAGGGGGGATGGAGGGCCCCTGCCGTGCCTTACCATCTGAAATTGCAGCCGCACTCAGCCTTCTGGCCGTGCTTTTAGTGGCTCAGCTGTGGCTAGCGGGAGAGCTTTCTAGGAACACATTAAGTTGGGGGAGGGAACCCCTCTGCCCCAGGGAATCATGGGCATCCAGCCCCTTCCAGAACATCTGGGCTGGCTCCGCCTCTGTCTGTAACCATATGTCAGGTACACTGCAGGGATGGAACAGCCCAAGTGGAAGGTCCCTGCATAGAATATTAGAGGCGGGGAGACGACCTACAAGTTTTCGTCTCATGAGCAACTCTTAGAACATCACAGACAGGCTTAAGAGCAGCCTTGGAGGAAAAACTGCAATAAAGTCAAACTTAAATTAAATTTTTTTTTTTTTTGCAATCAGGCAGAAATATTATCTTCAAAAAACCCCTCAGCAACACATTTCTAGTGGTATGCTCCTGAGCCACTTCTCTGGAGGAGGAAAAAGCCCTAGGGGTGCCTGGGTGGTTCAGTCTGTTGAGCTTCCGACTTGAGCTCAGGTCATGACCTCATGGTTCATGGGTTTGAGCCCCACATCAGGCTCTGTGCTGACAGCTCGGAGCCTGGAGCCTGCTTCAGATTCTGTGTCTCCTTCTTTCTCTGTTCTTCCCCTGCTCGTGCTCTGTGTCTCTCTCTCAAAAATAAATAAACATTAAATTTTTTTTTTTACAAAGCCTTAATATGTAGTGCTTGCCAATTTCTATGGCATTAAGTATTTCCACTATGGCCGGTCAGGAAGATATGTACAAACTGGCTATGTGTACCTCATAAGTGAGTACGAACTGGCCCTGGCTCACCACGGCACTTTGCCTTTACATAGAAGTGAAAGAACTGTTTGTGTCTCCAGACAGAATCCTTGTTTGTACATTTTCACAATTGTATCAATACTGCCACTTGTCCAATTGGTAGAGGTCAGGGATCATTTTATAACTAATAATAAAGAATATTAGTGTTCCAGTTACTATTGCTGCTGAAAAAACTCTGAAGCATAATGGCCTCAAAAACCTATTTTATTCAATCAACAAGATGAAAAGGCAACTGATGGAATGGGAGAAGGTATTTGCAAATGACCTACTGGATAAAGGGTTAGTATCCAAAATCTATAAAGAACTTAGCAAACTCAACACCCCAAAAAACAGATAATTGGGTGAAGAAATGGGCAAAAGACATGAACAAACAATTTTTCAAAGAATACATCCAGACATATGAAAGGATGCTCAACATCACTCATCATCAGGGAAATACAAATCAAAACCACACTGAGATACTACCTCTCACCCATCAGAGCAGCTAACATTAACAACTCAGGCACCAATGGATGTTGGCAAGGACAGGGAGTAAGGGGAAATCCTTACACTACTGGTGGGGATGCAAACTGGTGCAGCCACTCTGGAGAACAGTATTGAGATTCCTTAAAAAATTAAAAATAGAACTACCCTACGACCCAGTAATTGCACTACTAGGTATTTACCCAAAGGATACAGGAGTCCTAATTCAAAGGGGCACATGCACCCCAATGTTTATAGCAGCACTATCAACAATAGCCAAAGTATGGAAAGAGCCCAAATGTCCATTGACTGACAAATGGACAAAGAAAATGTGGTATATTTATACAATGGAATATTACTCAGTGATCAAAAAGAATGAAGTTTTGCCCATTTGCAACAACGTGGATGGAACTTAAGTGTATTATGCTAAATGGAATAAGTCAGAGAAAGATAAATCTCATATGATTTCTCTCATGTGTGAAATTTAAGAAACAAAATGGATGAACACAGGTGAAGGGAAGGAAAAATAAAATAAAAACAGATGAAGGCAAACCATACAAGACTTACATAGAGAGAACAAGCTGAGGGTTGCTGGTGGGGTGTTGGGTGGGGGATGGGCTAAATGGGTGATGAGCACAAAATGAGGGCACTTTTTGTGATGAGCCCTTGGTGTTATATGTAAGGGATGAATTGCTAAATTCTACTCCTGAAACCATTATTACAATATATGTTAACTAACTTGGATTTAAATAATAAATAAATAAATAAATAAATAAATAAATAAAAATACCTATTTTATTATGCTCATAGAGTTTTGCAGATCAGGAGTTTGGACACGGGAGATTTGGGGATGACTTATCTCTGTTATATTATTGGGACCTCAGTTAGGAAGACTCAAAGGCTCAGTGTGATAACTGGACGAATGGGGTCATCTGTATGGCGTCCTCACATGTCTGGTGGCTGATACTGGCTTTCACCTGTTACTGCAGCTGAGGTTCTTGGCCAGGGCGTCTATTAACAGCCTCTCCATGTGGCTGCTTGAGCATTCTCATAGAGTGGTGGCTAGGTTTCAAGAGCAAGCATTCCAAGAGAACTAGATGAAAAATGTATTGCTTTCTTTTTTTTAAGTTTATTGAGGCATGCCTAAAAAATTGTTTGAACAACTGACTTCAGCTCAGGTCATGATCTTGCAGTTCATGAATTCAAGCCCCACATCAGGCTCTGTGTTGACAGCGTGGAGCCTGGAGCCTGCTTTGAATTCTGTGTCTCCCTCTCTCTCTGCTCCTCCCCTACTTGCACTCTGTCTATCTCTTGCTCAAAAATAAATAAACATTAAAAAATATTTAAAAATTTTTTTGATAGAGACAGAGATAGCTTGATTGGGGGAGGGGCAGAGAGAGAGAGAGAGAGGCAAAGAGAGAGAGAGAGAAAAAAAAAGAATCCCAAGAAGGCTCCATGCTGCCAGTACAGAGTGTGACGTGGTGCTTGAACTCACAAAACTTTGAGATCATGACCTGAGCCAATATCAAGAGTTGGACGCTTAACTGACTCAGCCACCCAGGTGTCCCCAAAGCTGTATTTCCTTTTATAATGTAGCCTTGTTTCATGTTTGTTTCTTTCTTCAAGGGAGTTTTTAAGACACAATGTCATTGCTAAAATTATAAGCCCATCCAGATTCAAGGGGAGGGAATACAGATGCAACCTCTCAATAGGAGGAGTATCAAAGCCCCATTTGAAGAAAAGTATGTGGAATAGGAGGTATTTTTATGGCTAGCTTTGGAAAAATACAATGTGTCTGAATTGGCATTTAGTGAACTCTTCAGAGAAGTAGACAGGGAATTACTCCCATCCAGTTCTTCCCTCAAACTCCCTTGAAGCTTTGATCCTTCAGGGAGACATCTAAGAGCTCTGTTAACTATCCATTTTTTTAAGGTGTTTCAGACTCTATGTACTAGACTCAATCACCAGAGAACAGTGTGAGGGGATTCTTGGCTTAAGAGACCAAAAGAATCATATTCATCTATCCAACAAAAACTCATTGGCACCTGGAATGTGCCAGGCACCATGCTGGATCCTTGAGAGAACAGACAGATATGGGTCCTGCCTTCTAGGGGGTTGTCTCCAAAGTAACAAATAAATAAGCGAAATATTGATCGCTTGTAGCAAGTACTACAAAGACAATAAACAGGGTATGTGATTGAGAATGACAGGCAGGGTGCTTATGCTGGATAACCAAGTCTAAAGTCCCAGGGTAGGAAGGAGTGAAGTGTGTTGTAGAGGCACAATGATAAAGGGGGAGTCAGATATGACCAAAGGACTGAGTGGTGATAACATTGTGAAGCCATCAGTCCAAAGACGACATTAACACTGGGGTGGGGATGGGTAAAAGGTGACCCAGAGAGACGGTACAGGTGGCAGGGATGGGAAGGCCCGGTGCACAGAGGAACACCCTGTTTTTCCAAAAACAGGGTGAGGGGGAAAGAGGAGAGAGGGAGGGAGGGCCGTGATGGAAGAGGGGGACTAGAAATCACAACAACACAAATGCTATCGAAGGGAATGCTTCCAGAATGCAAGAGCACCCATCTACTGAACTCAGTTGACAGGCTGAGGAAGAAGGGGCCAAACATGAGTCCATGGGGTGGAGAACATGGGTGTTACTGATGTTGAGAAGAGTCATTTCACTGGAGTGGAGAAACCAAAAGCCCCATGGGAGAGAGAGATGAAGAGGTGGAGGCAACATTTGTGGTTAAATCTCTTGAACATTTTTGCTAGAAGGGAGAAAAGAGAAATGGAGCATTACCATTTTCTAAAGCACGAGTTATGTTATATCACAGCTCATTCAGGCTGCTATAACAGCTACCAGAGGAGGTGGACTGGATGGCTTGTGAACAACACAGGTTTATTTCTCACAGTTCTGGGGGCTGGAAGTCCGAGATCAGGGTTCTGGCACAGTCATGCCCTGTGGAGCGCCCTCTTTGGGGTTATAGACTGCCATTTTCTCATGGTATTCTCATCTGGTGGGAAAACTGGTCAAGAGCTCTCTAGGGTCCCTTGTATGAAGGGACTAATCTTACTCATGAGGGCTCCCGCCTTATGGCCTCATCATCCCTCAAAGATCCCACCTCCTAAAACCATCACAATGGGGGTTAGGATTTCAACATGTGAATTTTTGGGGATTTTTAAAAATGTTTTAATTTAGTTTTGAGAGAGAGAGAGAGAGAGAGAGAGAGAGCATGAGCAGGGGAGGGTTAGAGAGAGAGGGAGACACAGAATCTGAAGACAGGCTCCAGGCTCTGAGCTAGCTGTCAGCACAGAGCCCGACACGGGGCTTGAACCCACGAACTGTGAGATCATGACCTCAGGCGAAATCAGATGCTTAACCGACTGAGCCACCCAGGCACCCTGGTCCACTGCATGTTAAGTAATAATTGGTTTAATGTAAATGTAAAGCTTTAAAAAATATTATTTATTTTGAAAGAGAGAGAGAGAGAGAGCATGCATGCACCTACAAGTGGGGGAGGGGCAGAGAGAGAGAGGAGAGAGAGAATCTCAAGCTGGCTCTGCATTGTCAGCACAGAGCCGGATGTGGGGCTCCATCCCGTAACCTGGAGGTCATGACCTGAACTGAAATCAAGAATCTGACATTTAACTGACTGAGCCGCCCAGGTGCCCCGCAAACGGAAAGTTTTGAGAAACTTAGCTTTAAAAAAAAGTCTTTACTACCTACCCATTTAGAGCCTTGGTAAGCTAATGTGCATTACGAATTCTCCTCCTTGTTTGATTACAGAAAGCTTTTTATAGTCTGAAAAAAATTTTTAATTTCTCTTTTCAAAAATTGTAATTATATTTTCATTAACAATTTTTATTTATTTTTTTAATTTAAAATGTTAACTGCAATTGCACTTTGCAACCAGGACTAATGGAACAAACTTTGGAAAATACTGAGTTTACCTTTATTTTTTGTCCTTAAGTTTTATATAGGGAGGATATGAGGAAAGCTTACTAAACGTGCACTTCTCTGTCCTTGGCAAAGCGATCCTAAGCACATTATCAGTTAAGTTAGTCAATGTGCCTTATATAAAGAACTTCATGACAAATTCCTTTTACAAATCAATACTAGGAAAAATAAATTGCTTCTCTGGATGAATTGGGGCAGTTAAAAATACCAATCAGTGAATCAAGGATGAATCACAGCATCGTAGATCTAAAAATGACCTGAGGTTAACCTCGTCAATCCCACTACTTTTACAGAGAAGAACACAGACCCGGAGATGTTAGAGCACCGGCTGATGCCCTGGGCTCCTCAGCAGCCACCTCTCCGCCCAGCCAACCCTCCGGTCGTGCCCAGTGGGGAAATGCCAGGGCATGTGTCTTCACCTTACAGAGCTCCCAGGAAGTCTTTGGCAGTGAATCTTGTCCTCCACCACAGTAAGCAATTCACCCCAACTGCCTGATAACATCTACGATCCTCTCTTAAAATTACTGTTTTTTTCTTACTGTTTTTAAAGAAAATGCGTCCCCTGGCTTTTAGTTAATAGCTCCAGATACTCTTAGAAAGCATAATCCTAAATTACGTTAATTTAAAAAAATTAAGTACACAGAGGAATTTACAAATTTCACGTGTTTGGAACCCGGGAAGCCTTTTCCTGTGTAAGCCATGTGAAACATGGTGGTTAGCTTCTACCATCAAAATCCTGAATCCGTAATGGAGTTGAAGTTTATCCACCTGTTCTCCCTTGGACTGGTCTGTTAACGCCCAATGGGGGCTTGTACCATAAACCGTTTATTCCTGCCTATGAGGAGGGAGACTTCTGGTGGAAGCAGCACTGAGCACAACAGAGCCCTCTATGGGTCACACACAGAAGCGCAAGCTGAGACCTGTACATTCCTGCTGTCCCTCCTTCACTTACATGGTTTTAAAGGCATATTATGAAGCCACCATTAAAACCCACAGTGTTTTGGTTTGGCATTTAAATGATATTTTTGGGGTGAAATTGCCTTTAGGATTTTGCCTACTGTACCCAGGGGCTGGTTATGTTAACCTAAAATATAGTCCCTGGAACAAAAAGTTTAGAAGGTAACAGAAGAAGTACATAGTAAGAAAAATCTCAACCTATATTAAATCGGAGTCGAAAAAAGAGTGGCGAGAATGAGGAAGAAGCACTACTTATTGAGATAGTGACTATTTTCTATGGAAGGACGCTAATCACATATTCAAGGAGTTGTAGGACCCTCTAGAAGGAGAGTAAAAAGGATGCCACACCGAATACAGCACTACTTTCACTGGGAACCCAGAGCCAAGAAATACTGACAAGACTAAAGACAAAAGAGGCTATCTTAAAAGCAATTAAAGAAAGAAGACACGTTACTTTTAAAGAACTGATGGCAATTACTTTTCATGAGCAATAAAAGAAGTCAGAAAGCAGTGGTCTTACTTCCTCAATGGATTAAAAAAATTTTGATGTCTGTATCTAGCTAAAATACCCATAAAGTAGGAGTCTCAATGAAGATATACTCAAATAAACACAAAAATGAGTTTTTTACTACTAGCCTTACAGATAACATAAACAGTTGATTAACATGTATTTTGTATGTTATACATATTATATACTGTATTCTTACAATAAAGCGAGAGAAAAGATCATTTTCTTTTTACTAAGAAAGCATGAGGAGAAAGTACATTTACAATGCTGTCCTATATTTATTGGAAAAAAAAATCTGTGTGTACGTGGACTCACACAGTTCACATTCATGTTGCTTAAGGGTCAATCGTATTATATTTCTTTTCTTTTAGTGGTTACAGTAGAAAGTACAGCATGCATTGTTACAGCATGCATTGTTACCTTACCAAGGTCTAATGTTAAATATTTTTCGTCTCTTTTTGTCTAATATGAGGACATCGGGATACTTTAAATATATTCACACCCCTTCTGACTTGCAGGCTATTGTTGGGTGAGGAGGGTGGAACCCTCTTTGGGAAGGTCTGGACTTTGGAAAAGAGTAATATTATACCATACGGAATGTGACCTTCCTGTGTGATTACACAAAATCTTTAGCAATGACTTCAGAAATCATGACATTCTTAGGTCATTTGTTTTCCTACGGAAACTGCAGTAAGGCTGAGTTCATGTTCCGGTTGATTTCACCTAGATCAGGGTCAATAGGCATGGATGAAGGAATACAAGTCTGACTGATAAACAAGTTTTGGTCAAAAGTGGGAAGTTAGCCTTCGGGGTGTCAGAGGTGGACAATTACTGATGACGACCTAGTCCAGGGTTTAATCATGGGAGAGGTTATTGAAAGAATGTGGCAGTGAAGTTTCTGGAAGTGAGGAAGTGAAGACACAGAGGCAGAATTCATTCATAACAACTCTCATATTTTGATTATCATTGCTTACTCCTAATGGCTTTCATTATAACAAGCCAATCACTTTAGTGTGTGTCTTTTCAATCTACCGCCTCTATATGACATCAAAATATCCAGATGAAAAGTGAAAAGTTGAGGACCACTCAGAAGGTGGTTTGAGTAACACCAAGCATGCAGCAGTGGGAAGATAAAATGTCACAGTGATTGATGAATCACCTTTATCCAGACAGTTTGAAGTCAAGTAGGAACAGCCAGAAAATGGATATTGACAGACAATTTCCTAGAAATGAAATTTAGTACTTGGAATAGGTCATTGCATCTAGCCTGAGAGCCTACAGAAAACAGGGCCTCCATATTAGCCAAAATTAAAGTTGGCCAGATGAAAGGCAAGAGCCTGGGAAGTCTGTCAAAGGAAAGATTTTGAAAATTTAGTAGCAGAAGATGAAAGACAATGTCACGAATAAGATAAAACAGCCTTGGAAGTAAAACCTACATGGGAAGCAAAGGTCAAGAAATACAAGAAGATAAAGCTCAGGATGCATTAGTGGTCCAGACCTACAGGGAATATACTTCCGAGAATAAATGGAACAAGACCTTAAAGAGGACCTTTACAAAGTTTAAGGCCTATTCTTACCTGTGGTCTAAGATAGGATTTAAATTTTGTTGCAGCTAGGTACAGATGAAGAATAAATCATGTTTAAGTGCACTACGTAATATTCTTAATTAAGTAGAAGTCAGAGCAATGAGGGACCAGTTCGGTTGACCATGATCTATAGATGCTTCTTAGATCGCATGCACAGAATCACATGGGGATCTTTGTCGCAGATTCTGATTCAATACATCTGTCATTTCTAAAAAGCTCTCAGGTGATGCCAGTGCAGCTTGTCCCTGGACCACACTGTGAGTGACAGGCTGTAGAGTGGAGGCTGCCACATGGACTCCCAAGAACGCTCCCCAGGTAATCCTGATATGCAACAGGAGTTTGGAACCAAGTCTATTGAAAACCTTAGACATTAATTAATACAGGAACTGGAGGAATCAGGAAAGACAGTCATAAAGCCTTTCCAAATAAAATTAATTTTTTTCCTAGCAGCATGTAGAAAACAATATTGTAGATGATTGTATAAAGTATCTAAAGCAGCCATCAGAAATTTGGAGAGAGGCTGGTACGTTTTTAGTAAACCATACAGTGGAAGGTGTTAAAAGCCTGGAGTGGATAAAAAAGGAGAGATGGACTGAGTAAATCTGTAGACATGTTTACACTTTGGAAAGTCTTTAAGTCTTTAATTATACTTTTAATCTTTTGGATAATAAAAGTGGCTGGTAACTCCATGTGTTTAAAGAGCCAGGAATGCAGACAGAGAAGGAGAGGGAGAGTATCTGAGCTGATGTGTGTATGAGCATGCATGTAGTGAAAGTGTGTGTGTGTGCGCGCGTGCGCGCGCTCGCGCACGCATTCAGTCAGTGAAGCCCTACTTTCACTGGGAACCCAGAGCTGAGAAATACTGACATCCTGCATGAGTGCCATACCTCATATTACATTTAGGTGGTGAAAATACAATGCTGTTCACACATCTACCCTCTTTCAACTTTACCAGACTCTTCTAATTTCTGTAGACTCCCTTACCTCTTCAGGACTGAACGGGATTTAGTCTCTGCTACATTCCATTTTGTCCCTTTTAGTGAAACATAATTAGATGCAAATATAAATCACACAACTATTGTCAGAATTCAAATGGGTTCTGATGAGAATTAATATTTTCCATTCACAGAAGTACTAATTCTGAACACACAATAAGGCAAAAATTCAAAATTAGGCAGAAACCACTCATCTCTCAAGCAGAAATAGCTATATTATAGTCATCTTATAGAGCTTAGAATTTTACAATCAAGATATCAGGGCTTTATGCTATAAGTGATTTCTTATCCTCTTTCCCAAATCTTACCCTCATAATGACAATTGAATAAATGAATATGTGACAGAATTAATTGAATGCTATTATCTTCACTTTAGAGTTTTAATTTCAGATCTTGTCTCATTAACACAATTATCTAGGATAGTATTATGTCAAACGAACACACAACTGTGATGTACTGTATATATTAATCAGAATTCTTGGTTTGCAAGCGACAAACTCAACTCATACTGATTCAGATCAAAGGAAAATAAATGTATGGGCTCATGTAACTATAGAATTGAAGTGCACTTGAGGTACATTTGGACCCAAAGAGTTGATTTTTCAATCTTTTTCTCTGTCTTTTTCTGTTTCCTTTCCATGTTGGCCTTCTTCTTCCCATAGCAGACTGCTTCTTCCAATCAAGGAAGGTGTCTCAAAGGAGCTTGAATTTATAGATTTTAAGATTGGAGTTCCCAGAACAATAAAAACAAACTTTTTCCATATCCACGGCAGAAAAATCCCTGGGAAGATTGTGATTCAGCCTGGCTTACATGTCTGCCTCTGAAACCATCATGATGGCCATAGGGCCAGAGCCTTCTAATTGTTCTCAGTTCGGTCACATGCCCATCCCTGGCACTAAAATGTGGCCAGCATGGTCCCCACCTTGACAACCTTCATTGTAAGAAGAACGTTTCCCCTGATAGGCAAGTTGATAATGTATTTCTATGCCATTATAGGCCTCACTTGAATGGTAGGTAAGCTGAGACTCATGCAGGTACTGCCAAGGAAGGAAGAGAAATACCTGGAAGGAGCTAAGGGAAGGTTAGGGACAAGAGAGGGAGAGAGAGCATCCTAAGCAGGCTCCACACTCAGCACAGAGCCCAACCTGGGGCTCAATTTCATGAACCATGAGATCATGACTTGATCCAAAAATCAAGAGTCAGAGGCTAAACCAACTGAGCCACCCAGGCATCCCTAAAAGCATGTAGTATTAAATGCAGGAATATTCATAATGATGTGTGATGTGAGATCTAAAATTATCCTCTAATATCTTTAAAGCATGATTATCATGATTGTGTGTTTTGTCAGCTCAGCTGAGCTGGAGAGAAGCTGAGCTGTCGGGTGCCAGAGTAGCCGACTAAAGCCACAAACAAACACGAAACAACAGTGAAGCCTTTAATCACTGATTGTGATAGTGTGACCAAGAGGCCTAACTCAGAAAGGGCGCTAGCTCCTAATTGTTCCGCTTTTCCCATGGAATGATGCCCCTGGCAAGGTTCAAGTGGATCGAGCAGACGTGGTAATCGTATCACTATGGAGGGAGGCAACACAAGACTCTTGCAGTTAAAAAAAAAAAAAAAAAAACTTTAAAAAACATGTTTATTTATTTTTTGAGAGACAGAGACAGAGCACAAGCAGGGGAGGAGCAGAGAGAGAGGGAGACCCAGTATACGAAGCAGCTCCAGGCTCTGAGTCATCAGCACAGAGCCCGACGTGGGGCTCGAAATCATGAACCATGAGATCATGGCCTGCAAGGCTCTTGCAGTTTAATGGCTCCTATAGTTTTATGGATCATATATAAATGTGATCTGTCTCATGTTTAATCTAGGGGCTGGAAAGAGGGGAAGAGGGAGGGCTAGAAGTGGAAAGATGTCCTCGAGGTTTCCAATAAGGACACCTCCCTATCAAGGCTCCAGGGCTAGGAATGCAGATTTGTAGAAGGGGGTGGTCAGCCAGGGGAGCCCGAGTCCTTCACTGTAACTTCCAGAACAGCCTGCAATGCACTGTGTGGGCGGGATGCTTTCTCCCAGGAGGCCTGCCAGTGAAGCCTTTGTAATTGCTCATAACTGGGCCTGAAAAATCACAGAGAAGTTTTAAACTTTTTTTAAAGGCTCAATCTCACCAACCTCGACATCATGACCTGATGACCTGAGCTGAAATCAAGAGTCAGATGCTTAACCTACTGAGCCACCCAGGAAGCCCAGTCACACAGAGATTTTTAGCCAGGAGGCCAACTCCTCACATTTGTTTCCATCAAATTATATCAAAGCTAGAGTTTTGATAGCATTTTAATGTAAGATGACAAAACAAAAAGATGTATTTTTTGCCATGGCTCATTCTTATCATGGTAGGGAAATGAGGTACAAACTGACAATAAATGGGTCATCATTATTTCTATAACTCCTGGTCCCAGATTTTTTTTTTGTGCTCTGCTGAATAAAAAGAATTCAAAGACCTGCAGCATTAAAAGTACCTATAGATTTCATTTTACACTAACTTTTATTACTTATCCATTATTCATCCTCAAGTACTCATCCTGCCTATGATGACATGCCAGTGACAAGAATCTTACACTTAAAAATAAAAGTTTATCTGTTTATTTATTTATTTATTTATTTATTTTAAATGTTTTATTTATTTCTAGGAGAGAGAGAGAGACAGCGTGAGCAGGGGAGGGTCAGCGAGAGAGGGAGGCACAGACTGAAACAGGCTCCAGGCTCCGAGCTGGCAGTCAGCACAGAGCCCGACGCGGGGCTCGAACCCACGAACCGCGAGATCATGACCTAAGCGAAAGTCGGACGCTTAACCGACTAAGCCACCCAGGCGCCCCTATCTGTTTATTTAGAGAGCGAGCGAGCAAGAGAGAGCACGAGCATGTACAAGCAAGAGGAGGGGCAGAGAGAGAGGAGAGAGAGAGAATCCCAAGCAGGCTCTCTGCTGACAGCGCAAAGCCCCACATGCGGCTTGATCCCATGAACCGTGAGATCATGACTAAAGCTGAAATCAAGAGTCAGACACTTAAATGACCTACGCAGGTGCCCCAAGAATCTTGTACTTTTTAAAAGTAAATCATAACATTTTCTCAGGCTTCAATGGACAAAAAATTCTTTATGAGACAAAATTTGTCTCCCTGTCTCTTCACCCACTGATCTTGGGATCCTGTAGAACAACTATGATCCCTTTTTTCAACAGGCTATTCTGCAGATGTTTGAAGATAATGGCCACCTCTCTTTCAGACTTACCAGACTTACCAGAGCAAACATCCTTAGTTGCTTCATTATCCTTGTATAATATGGTTTTGAGAACCTTCGCTCTGCCCATCTCCTCTGAGCAACCTTGCCTGCCCGTGTTCCTATAGAAGTATAGTGCTTACCCCCTCATAGCCTGGAGCCTGCTTCAGATTCTGTGTTTCCCTCTCTCTCTCTCTCTCTGCCCATACCCTGATCATATTCTGTTTTTCTCTCTCTCAAAAATAAACAAAAATTTTTAAAAATTTAAAAAGAGGGGGCTGCCTGGGTAGCTTATTTGGTTAAGTGTCCTACTTGGACTCAGGTCATGATCTCATGGTTCATGAATTCAAGCCCCATATAGGGCTCTGTGCTGACAGCTCAGAGCCTGGGGCCTGCCTCAGATTCTGTGTCTCCCTCTCTCTCTGCCCCTCCCCTGCTCATATTCTGTTTCTCTCTCTCTCTCTCTCAAAATAAATAAATAAATAAATAAATAAATAAAACACTTAAAAATTAAAAAAAAAAAAAGAAATATAGTGCTTACAATCATTCAGACAGCATAGAGAGCAGCCCCTACCTCTCTTGCTTTAAGTTTGGTAGTTTGTTTTACTATAGCCAAAGACCAAGTTCCCTCTTAGGAATTGTTCTATCACCCCGTTAACACACACTGAACTTACAAGAAAACTCCCAAGCTCTTTTCTTGCAAAGTTTACATCTCCTTTATTTCTACTTGTTCAGTTGCTTTGGGACTCCATTTTTAGTGTGAAAAATGCAACCTTATATATTTCTCAATTTGGCATTTATCATATGGTCCCTGTCTGTCTTAATAGTACAATAAATAAACAGTAAAGAATAATGGCTAACACATAGACTCTTAAAACACTATAAATTTTTAAATAAACCTGATGCAAAAAAACCCTGCAAAACAAATGTTTTTCCAATGAGCTATAAGGGAAACAATCAGGTGAAGAACTAGAACTTTGCCCATCACTCCAGAAGCCCCTCCGATGTGGCCAATCCAAGTCTCAGCACCTGGCTCCCCTAATCAGATATAACTATATAGATATGGTCATAGAAACTAACCTAGTAGCTCAACTTTTTGTGTTGTTTAAATATTTTCAATATTCAGATACATCAATAGACACTGATGTTTACCCATTTAAAGAAATTATGACTAAGTATCTCTTAATCTCTAGTTTCACTCCCCACCCCCATCTCTTTATTTCTCTTAAAAGTTACCTGTCACATTTGACCTCAAGAGTCACATACAGTGTGGAAATTTTTACAGCACGATCATGGTACAATTTAACATGCTCCTTTGCCCTTTGTATTTCCTGCCAATTGGTGGTTAGATCTAACGTCTTGATCAGACTCATGTTTAATCCTTATGGCAAGACTATAGGTGGTGGTGTGTTTCTTTTTCCTTCCAGCTTTATTGAGATATAATTGATACATAACATCGCATAAGTGTAAAGTGTACAATATGTTTCTCCCCATAAATTAAAAACATTTTTTATTTGACTATAATTGGCACAAAATGTTATAGTAGTTTTAGGTGTACAACATAGTGATTCAACTTCTCTCTATGTTATGTTATGCTCACCTCAAGTGTAGCTACCATCTGTCATATAGTGTACAATATGTTGATTGGATACACTTACATATTGCAAAATAATTACCACCAGAGCTAGCTAATACCTGCATCACATCATATAATTACTATTTTTGTGTGTGTGGTGAGAATACTTAAGATCTACTTTGGTAGCAACTTTCAAGTATATTATAGGTTGTATTAGCTATAATCACTATCCTCTACAAAAGATCCCAAGAAACTTTCCATATTATAACCGGCACTCTTTGTGTGGTACTGTGTTCTATCATGAGGAGGCATATCATGTTCAGTCATTTCTTTTTTGGGATGATAGAAGTTGATGATGCTCAATGCTTAGATCCATTAATTAATTTACTGGGACTTGGAGACAGTATTCTTTCTATCATTCCTTGCAAATTATTTATTGTAGATTCTGTAAGGAGACATTTCACTCATTTACAATTTGCTTATTGAGTGATAATTCATTTAGAAAGGATGAATATTTTTTCTTTCCTTTCATTTATTGGCTTTGAAGATGATAAATTGGCATCCTATCGTTCTTTAAAGGTAAACAATTTTTAAAATATTCTTAAAATATTTTTAAATTTTTAAAATATCATTATGAGCCTGTTGGTTTAATGGACTTAATCAATTGCAATGACCCCTTTGCAAACTGTTTGTCTTTGGCTGGCAAGAAAGCCTCTTCAGGTTGGTTTCTAAGTATTTTTGACATGACCCTTATGGTCTTTGATAACTTCCTTCCTATCTGGTATTCTAGGTTCATCTTGTTTCATTTCCTACCTAGAATGAGTCATTTCCCCCAACAAATTCTAAGTTCTTTCTTAAGATAATAACCTAGGTCCTGTTGGATAAACAATGATGCATGAGATAACTAACTCTCAAGACAAAATGAAGACAGATCATCCAAGAGAACTCCCCACCTCTGTGTGGGATTTACTGAATATATAAAGAATGAACTGGAGATATTGATTATGAGATGAAGATTATTTCCATGTCACCAAGAAGTTACCCATTTAAAATACAATCAAAGTGAAAGTCATTACAAGTTTTGGAAATGTTTGTCCTTTATTCATTCGTTAATTCAACTTGCATTTATTAGCCACCTGCTGTGTGCCAATGGCTCAGAAGAGAGTACTTATCCTGAAACTATATCTATGAGGTCTCTGGTAATCGAAGATATAATAGTGTTTGGAGAGAGTTTCTAGAGCAAGAAGAGAGGGGACGTGAGCTTCAAAAGATATTGACACTTCAAGAATGAGCACTGTAGGAAGAACTGGCAAAGAAGACTGGAAGTCTTGACCAGAGAGGAGGGAACAGGAGAGCATAATACCAAAGAAGCCTGGTGGAGAGAATTTTCCTGGTAAGTGTCAAATTCTGCTGAGTTCAGTCAAGATGAGTAATAAAAAGTGTCCACTAGATTTAGCAATAAGAGGGTCACTGGCAGCTTTGGTTGAATGAGCCTGTCCTGTGGAAAACTCCAGCATCTACGGTTTAACACATTTCACAGACGGTATGAGAGCCACGGCTCTAGCCTCTTCCCATAATCCCTCCTTTGGAGTCTGCCCAGTCATTTGATTTACTATTTCTTGGACCACCCCTCGCTATCCCCACCACAAGTAAGTCCCCCTATCTGAGGCCACTTCAGGTTTCCTGATATTGTATCTAAGTCAGCATTCCAAGGTCCCACTTGGCAGGGAGTAAAAACCAGATACAGAAAGAAGTTAAAGATATCTTAGGGTCCAGCTAGGTTGACTGAGTAGATGGTGATGCCTTTTAGCAAAATTGAAAAAAATAGATTTAAATATAAAAGAGTGGCCTAACAAGAACAAATAGAAGGGCTGTGGAGCTCAGAGTTTAGAAACAGGTAAATTGGAGAGTGTTTTCTAATATTTTTCCTGGGTAGAGGAAGGAAATCATGATGAGTGGATAAATCTATTTGGTGAAGACAGGATCATCCCTGTGATGAGAAGGATGATGCATTGGGGATCGACAATTTGCAACTGTCACATACCCACTTTTGCTCATATTGTACATTTACCAAGTAATATTCTGATGGTTTAATTTACTCTTCTACAATTAAAGCAACATTGGGGGACCTGGGTGGCTCAGCCAGTTAAGCATCTGAATCTTGACATTGGCTCAGGTCATGATCTCACAGTTCATGAGTTTGAGCCCTGCATCAGGCTCTGTGCTGACAGGGGCTCTCTCTGTCCTGCCCCTTAAAAAAAATAAATAAATAGTAGGGGCGCCTGGGTGGCTTAGTCGGTTAAGCGTCCACCTTTGGCTTAGGTCATGATCTCGCGGTTTGTGGGTTCGAGCCCCGCGTCGGGTTCTGTGCTGACTGCCAGCTCAGAGCCTGGAGCCTATTTCAGAGTCTGTGTCTCCCTCTCTCTCTGACCCTCCCCTGCTCACGCCGTCTCTCTCTCTCTCTCCTAGAAATAAATATATTTTTAAAAAGTAAATAAATGGTAAAAAAAAAAAAAAAAGCAACATATGCTCGTGCCAGAGAACTTGAAAAATAGGAAGAAGTATAAGGAAAAGAAAACACCTCATGTAGCACACAATCCAAATAAAATGATAGTATATTATTTTTGAATGTTTTGATAATATACTTAATGATATTTTCATATACATATAAGATTATCCTTCAGATAATATATGTTAGTGACTACAAAATATTCTATTTTGGATATTTAGAGAATTCCAACATTCTGCCATTATAAATGACATTGAGAGGAGCATTCGTATCACAAATTTTTGTCTGCTTTTGAGGTTGTTTACTTAAGATAGATTCTTAAAAACTTAAGTACTTGGTCAAAGGACATTAATATTTTTTAACCCTTTATTGCATATTGCCAAATTGCCTTCCAGAAATATTGTATCAACTTAATTCTCAATAACAGTCCTTGAAAATGACAGTTCTCCAGTGTCCTCCCTAAGAAGACACTACCTGGTTTTAAGATATTGGAAATTTGGGGAAAAGATATATTATCCTATTATTTTAATTTGTATTTGTTTTTTGCTAAACAGTAATTTTGAAAATTACTCATGTGTTTATAGTCATTTTTATTTGTGTTTATTACAAATTACATGTTTATGTTTTATGCCTGTTTTTCTATATAGCCATATAGTATCATCCATACTGATTTATTTCATAGATTTATATATTAGAAATATTAATCCTTTGCCTACCATTTTAACTGCCAGTGTTTTTCTTGCTTGTTGGTTATTGTTTAATTTGTCACTCGTTTACATCAGTTTTGAAATTTTTATGCAGATGAGCCTATCATTTTCTTTCTTTATATCACAGGGTTTTAAGCTTAGAAAAACAATTTCTTCTTTACAAATAGGACGTATATTTAGCTACTATTTCTTGTCATTGTTTTTACATTTTAACATTTGTCTTGATTCATCTATAACTCATTGTGGTGTGTCTTGTAAAGTGATGGCCACTATTTGTTCGCAATCACCTATTTTTGTAGGTCATTTACTAAATACATCCTCCCCACACTGTGTGGCTGTTGCATAGAAAGAAATGACATGGAATGCCATTTAGGAGAGCACAACCAAATGAACAGACAACATCTAGAGAGAAAGCTATGTGAGAAAGTATTCACGTGAACGCCCACATCAAAGTGGGTTGGCACGAATTACACAGAGTCACCAAACCTTCTTGATATCAGCAACTACATGGAAATGGAGGAAAATCAAAGGGATTTCTGGCAGATCTGAGAGCTAAGCCCCTCAAAATTCCCAACACAGGGAAAGTGCAATAGACTGGCCTGAGAACAGAAAAACCCAGACAGCATTTCGTAACCTTCAATTTACGGGTGACCCTGGGAACCCTCAAAATTAACGAGCCATAGTCCCTTGCAGAACAAAGCTACAGACTGAAGACAAACTGCCAGGAGTAAAATCTAAACCAAGCAGGATGAGAACAATAAGTGCAAAAGAAAGAGCTTGTTCTAGATCTGGTTGCCCCTGAAAACAAAGCCCGTACAAGGGCTTGTGGCAGATGGGTTATTTGGGATGGGATCCAGGGAAAGGGAGAGCGGCCCTGATGATGCGAGATGTGAACGAGGACAATGCAATGTAAGGATGCCTTTTCTGCTTGCTCACGCCAGGGGAAAGCGGAACTCAATTCTACCAGAATGTACTGAGGAGTTTCTTGTGATTTGTTATGGGGCCTATGATACATGATCAATTCGCAAAGATGTTTCCAGTGTACTCTAGAGATATCTGTAAGCATCTTTAGCATTGCCATTAGAGGATTATTTGATTGGATTTATTTTTTTCCATGAAGCTCAATTCCATGGATTGAGAATCCATGAATTCTCAGTTAAGAGAATCCTGGCAACAACTTCCAGTAGATTTGTTTTGGCTGGTGGGACAGGGGTGGGGATGACTCGGGATGGGATGGCAGAGTTAGAGAGATTGCTAGATACGGCATTTGCTCTCTGATAAGTAAAGCAAACAAAGGTTAATGATTCAAATAAGACAACTGAAAAAGATGGAGATATATATGATACAGATAAATTCAGTGTATTATGTGTTAAATAAACAATTGATAACAAACCTTCCTAGTATTGACTCTTTCCATGTACTTTAATGGATATTCAAGTGTGGAGAGTAAAATAAATACTTCCTATGAAATCACAACTGCCTAATAAAGTACTGATTATTGATTAGTTTGCCAGTGCTATGAAAGATTTGCCTTGGCCTCACTATTGCACATGACAGCCAGGTATAGCTACAGATATACATATAGATATGCATATATGATTATTATGTGTACATATAAATTAAATAATCTGTACTGTAAGTATATATGTGTGTTATGTAGTCTGGATTATTGTGTATATGTATATATGATTATCATATTATTCTGGTTACTCATCATGCCCAAATACAGATATTGTGAACTAGTTATCACAGTAACAATCTTACAGTCACCCTGGGCATTATCCTCAAGCTCTGGATACCATTTGGAAGGTTATCCTTCTTTATCATGACCATATGGATGGCCATGCCAGGGAGCCATCTTTTTGTTTATTTTTGTTTCTATCTCTTTCTTTAAAAAAATTTTTTTAACATCTATTTATTGTTAAGAGACAGAGAGAGACAGGGTATGAGCAGGGAAGGGGCAGAGAGAAGGAGACATAGAATCTGAGGCAGGCTCCAGGCTCTGAGCTGTCAGCACAGAGTCGGACAGGGGGCTCAAACCCACAAACCATAAATAAGATCATGACCTGAGCTGAAGTTGGATGCTTAATCAACTGAGCCACCCAGGTGCTGCATGTTTCTATCTCTTTCTTATATGAGTGCCCTCTGTGGAAACCCCAACATGGAAGGTTCTCGAGACATGATTACAGATAACATTCAAAATTGTACTGACAGAGAACAAACTGTTAGTTCCCAAAGGGATCCCCACATAACTGATTAGGGGAGACAGGTGCTGAGACTTGGATTGGCCACATTGGAGGGGCTTCTGGAGTGACAGGCAAAGTTCTAGTTCTTCACCTGATTGTTTCCCTTATAGCTCATTGAAAAAACATTTGTTTTGCAGTTTTTTTGCATCAGGTTTATTTAAAGATATATAGTTTTTTTAAGAGCCTATGTGTTAGCCATTATTCTTTACTGTTTATTTATTGTACTATTAAGACAGACGGGGATCATATGATAAATGTCAAATTGAGAAATATATTAGGTTGCATTTTTTATACTAAAAAACAGTAATAGTCTTTATTGGTTCCCTTATAAGCAGATAGCACTGAATTCTACTGGGCTTCCAGCCCTATAAGCCTCCACAACCTCAGGTACATAGTTCCCCTGAGCCATTCTCTCCTCTGTGAAGAGGAAATCTGAAATCTCCATCATGGCTCACACATTTTTGGTTACTCTGAAAGACTGGCTGTGGTAACCAAAGCATTTTCAGAGAGGCCACACAGGTCCTCGATGAATCAAAAAAAATCAGGAAGTGAGAACGCTTTCTTGTCTTCATATCCAGGGTTCAGCTGCAAGGTGGACCAAACCAAACCAAACCAAACAAAAAAACCAAAACAACAAAAACAACAAAATGAAACAAAGACCATGGGCCCCAAGTGTGGAGTTGTCTCGCAATCTGAACTGGTAGATAATTTTGCTGGGGGGACAGGCATTTTGAGCCAGTGTTTGGGAAGACGTCCAATAATAATAATAGCAACATCAAGGATGCTAACAGTTACCATTTATTAAGCACATTCCAGGTGCTGAGTGCTTTACAGAAACCATCTCTAAACTTCCCAACAGTAAGTATGTTAGTTTTCACTAATACTTTCTAGACACAGAAACAAACTCAGGAGATGAAACAAATTTTCCAAAATCAGAGTACTGATGCGGATGCTAAAGCCAAGTCTTTCTGGCACAAAAGCTCAGGTCTTTAACTGCTTCTGTGTGCTGTAAGGAGGAAGAATACTAGCCTCTGCTTGCTGAATTAATATCCATGATCACATATACAGGCATTGCTGCTGATTTGGGAAAGTAGTATTAGCTCAACCCCCATTTTACAGATGTTGAAACAAAGGCTCAGAAAGGATTCATCATTTGCCCAAAGTCACACAGCTAGTAACTCAGAGGCTTTGAATTCAACCCCAGGTCTGTAAGCTCTAAGGCTCATACTTTTCCCACCAAGACACACTGACTTCTGGGGCCAAGAACTTTCTGGGTATGAAGAGAAGTATGCTTAGTGAGGGCAGAATTTCCCTGATCTTCCAGATGGAGCTGGAATTAAATGTCAACTTTATTTATCTAGGAAAATTTATATAAAAAAAAAAAGAAGGAAAGAAAGAAAAAATGTAGCATATGTCCTTGGAAATAGAAAGACTTGGGCTTAATGTATCCCTTGTGAGTGCAGAATGTATCAGCCAAGACAGATGGCTGGCCTTGTGGAGTCAGAGAGTGCAGAGAATTTTGAAAGCCCAGCATCATTCAAAGCACGGGAAGTCAATTCGAGGAGCAAAATTTCACAGCTTATGAAGGGAACGTTTGGAGGAATGATGGAGAAGGCAACTTACTTTCAGAAATAAGAGGTAGCAGTGTGGTTTCAAGATGTTGCTATGTGTCCTATAACCCTGATATGAGCTCATTGCATTTCAGTGAAATTGTAGGGTGGTCCTTGGGTTTGCTGCTTCACCAGGTGTGGGCATTCAGTAAATCAATGGCTGCATCAGAAGTCTGACTTCTCTCCCAAAGGTACACATTTCTGGTTAGGAATGACTTGTGGCATTCTGATTACACCACAGAGAAATGGTCAGGATAAAGGGAGGGTAAAATAGACCCCTTAGAGCAGAAGCAACTTTGTGAAAGGAAGATATTTTCCTAAAAGTTTTGGCTCTTTTTCAACAAGCACTAAAAAAGCTCTGTTCCTAGGCCTGCCTTTGCATTGTTTGCTGTTCAGGAAGACAGCAAGCAGTGCACTGGGAGAAATCACTGTTGCTTAGCTTATCACCTGGAAGTTAACTGAGACGTCAAGGCAAGTGAGTGCCATTTTGTGGGCGTTCTGGAATTTTGACGGTGAAACAGGGTAGACCGAGCCTGGTCAAAGTTTCAGGATAAGAGCTGAAGAGAGAGATGGGCTAATGAGTGATAGGCATATTTTAAAAATAGGATTGGCTTGGTGTTTTGCTACAGTTGATGAGCTCTCTATATAATTTGGAAATTAATCCCTTGTCAAATATATGGTTTGCAACTATTCTCCCATTTTGTACGTTATCTTTTCACTTTGTTGATGGTTTCCTTTGCTGTGCAGAAAGATGTAGTCCCATGTTTGATGTAGACCCATTTGTTTATTTATTTATTTTTTTTTGGTTTCCTGTACTTTTGGTGCCATGTTCATGAAATCATTGCCAAGATCAATGCCATGAACTTTTCCCCCATGTTTTCTTTCAAGAGTTTTATAGTTTCAGATTTCATGTCGAAGTCTTTAAACCATTTTGAGTTGACTTTTGTGTGTGGTGTAAGATACAGGTCCAATTTCATTCTGTTACATGGGGATATACAGTTTTCCCAACACCTTTGTTTGCTGAAGAGATTATTCTTCACCATTGTGATTTTTGGCACCATTTTTGAAAAGTACTTGACCATATGTATGGGTCTATTTCTGGGCTCTCGATTCTGTTGCATAGGAATAATGTTAATTATGGAGGTGAAATATTTATATACTAAAAAGTACAAATCACTGATGAAAGAAATTAAATGAGGCAGAAACAAATGGAAAACCATTTTGCCTTCATGGACTATGTCCTTACCACCCAAAGCTATCCACAGATTCAATGCAATCCCTATTAAAATTCCAAAGACATCCTTTACAGAAATAGGAAAAACAATTTTATAATTTATATGGACCCACAAAAAACCACAAATGGCCAAATCCTAAGAAAGAAGAACAAAGCTGGAGGCATCACACTCCTGATTTCAAAATATATTTGAAGCTACAGTCATCAAAATAGTACGGTGCTGTCATAAATACAGACATGTAGACCAATGGAAAGCCCTTTTCTTTTAATGGAGGAACCTAGAAGAAGCTCACACCAGTTCCACTTACCTCCTAGTCATGAGAACTTTGTTACATGACTATAGCACGTTGTCATGAAGGCTGGAAAATGCGACCTTGATTTTGGGAAACCCTTTATTCAGCTAAAATTGAGAGAGAAGAGAGAATGGTGAGTAGGGGAAAACTAGCAACCTCTGGCATGTATGACTATCAGATAATGGGAAATTATCTGATTTAAATAACTGATATTCTAAACAAATCATATCTTTGCTTCTTACTAACTGCACCTCCCATGGGTGTGTTTTCTTGTTCAGGAAATAAATGGTGATTAGTATTTATGAGATGTCTGTTACAGCATCTGGTACATAGAAGCAGTCAACAAGGAAGGGTTTGTTTCTTCTCCCCTTTCTAGGAAGTGCATAACTCTCAAAATCCTATGAGGACATTGTATTGTACAGCTAGCTGAAGGCTTAGAACCCAGATCTTTTCATGGGAATTTCATCTTCTGGCTGCACATACACACTGAGAGACAGCAGCTGGAAAGCTTACGATAAATGATTTTGAAAGCTTCTCTCTGAGCATACAGAGCTCACAGAGATTAAAAATAAAAGCCATAAGGCAGCAGGATGTATAGTATATCCAAAGCTTGGTAATCGAGTTAGAAAAGTATGTTTCTTCCAACATACTAGGTTGGAAACAGAACCCCCTAGAGTGGATAAGTTGAGGCTCAATCAGGCATTAATGCCTCTATAACAGAGATATCTACCCAAAAGATTAAAAATAAATAAAGGGAGCATTGAGACTTTCTACACCATGAAAATGGAATTTAAAGGTCATTTGTCATTTCCCTGTTATTTTGCCGTCTCCACGAGCAAGCCAATGCCTCCACCCCATCCAGCAGATGGGCCCTCCTCTTACCTGGGGCTTCAGTGGCTAACTCCCTAGGCTTTGTTTCAAGGAGGGATTGGGGAAATCCTAGAGGCATGGGTTTTATAACGATTGCCTCTAGACACATGTCAAAACAGGGCTTTTCAGCTTTAGAAGGTGCTGCTGTATATTCTAGAAATCCACTCCTTCCTTTGACTTGCCCAAAGACACACAATTCCCAGGTCACCCTCCCCCACCCTCCCAGAGAAGAGTGAACGTGTGTGTGTGTGTGTGTGTTGGCAATGCCTCTGGAGTTCAAATGCAGCAAATCCCTAGTTTGGCTTTATCATACAGAAAATGTAAAGTCATGCTTGATTTTTTTGAACAACTTTTTAAATGTAAATTCATTTGTTTGTTATTTTGAAGTCAAATAAGGCTGGAAAGAACAGTGTTTTATTTACATTACAGCTCCTCTACTTTCTAGCTTTCTGAACTTGGACAAGTGACCTCCAAATGCTTCTCTGTGTCACAGTTCTGCATTCAAACCCTGCCAGCAGAATGAAAATGCCATTAAAGTACATATGTTTTCCTTTTTTGACTAGTGACGTATCTGTTATAGGTAAATGGAAATAATCATTCTGTCTAATGGGATTATTTTGAAGTTTAAAAATCATAAATACGCAACACACCTGGTCCTGAGTATGGCTCTTAGTGACTTGTTTAATGGTGACTGTCATTGTTTAATGATGACTGTCATTATTATTTGGGAGTATAATACTGTGTTGATTAAAAACATAGCTTAAATGCAGTTTTATATCTCATTTTTCAGACACCATGATTACCTATCGCCACCAGGAAGATATTGGCAGAATCTGCCCACACTCTTGTATCTGTGACCATAATATATGGGCACATTCCATCAGCATTCCAATGAAACTACCCTTGTCAAAGCAATGACTTCCATGTTGCCAAACCAATGGCACATTTTCAGTCAGTGCTCACCCTCCATGACTTATCAACATCATTGAGGCAGTTGGTCATTCTTCCTAAAATGCTTTCTTCACCTGGCATTCAGGACACCCAAAACTTTCCTGAGTTTTCTCCTACCTCCCTGGGCTGCTCCTTCTTGGTGTTCTTTCCTTGTTCCTGTTCTTCTTCCCAACGTGTTATGTTGACTGTCCCAGGAGC
Source organism: Hyaena hyaena (assembly GCF_003009895.1). Classification (NCBI taxonomy): domain Eukaryota; kingdom Metazoa; phylum Chordata; class Mammalia; order Carnivora; family Hyaenidae; genus Hyaena; species Hyaena hyaena. The sequence goes on along the minus strand of NW_024080738.1, from coordinate 629,898 downwards.
CAGTGCTTGGGATCCAAGGCCCTCTATCAATATTCTTTCCCAGCATTGTTCAAGGCCTGGACAGGAGAAATCTAGGTCATGTCAGGAGATCTTAATAATGGGAATTTTGATGAAGATGTGAACACAGTTTAGGAACATCAGTGATCAAAAATCCACTCTTCTGGAGTTAAAAACAGTGGGGAATCTGAAGGGCTAGAGGCAGGAGTGGTTACCAGAACCCAGAAAAGGCCACAGAATAAGTGGGCTGACTGATGGGAGCTATGGCCTTTGATACATAGTGGGGGGGGGGGGAGGTAGGTAGGGGTAGGGTAGAAGAATTGTTCTAGATTAAAGGAGACTAAGACAATAGCACAAACAATTGAATGTGTGAGCACTAATGGGATCCTGGATTTTTAAAGAAAATTTTTAAAGAAAAGTTTCTAATGTTTATTTATTTTTGAGAGGCCAGGGGTAGGGGCAGAGAGAGAGAGAGAGAGAGGGAAACACAGACTCCGAAGCAGGCTCCAGGCTCTGAGCTGTCAGCACAGAGCCTGACACAGAGCTCCAACTCATGAAGCATGAGATCATGACCTGAGCCAAAGTCGGAAGCTTAACCACCTGAGCCACTCAGACACCCCAAGATCCTGGAGTTTTAAAAGTCAGCTCTAAAGAATTATCATAAAGATAATTAGTGAAAGGTGAATATTAGGTGGCTATAGTTAACATTATTGAAACAATATTAAATTTTAGGGGCATGATTACTTAAAAAAAATACAAAAGAAAAACACTTTGTCTGCTAAACATCAGCCAAACTTGACTCTTGTGCTTGTCTGGGTTCTTCCCACCCTGTTTGTCTTTGATGATATAAGAGCAGGTATGCATTTTGACAGATAATATAATGCACCCAAATACCAGGATCAGAACCCTAATGTTTACAAGGCTCCTACCCTTTGCTGACCATCTAGTCTTCCTGTTCCCACTCGTTTCAATCACACTTTTTAATTTTTAAATTCTCTTTAAATCAAAGTTAGTTAATATAGTGTCAATTACATTTTTTAAGGGGCTCTGGCTAGTAAGCTTAAGAAGGCAGGGCTCAGACTTCCTGGGTGGCTCAGTTGGTTAAGTGTCTGACTATGGCTCAGGTCATGATCTCATGATCCGTGAGTTCAAGCCCCACATTGGGCACTGTGCTGACAGCTCAGAGCCTGAAGCCTGCTTCGGATTCTGTGTCTCTGTGTTTCTCTCTGCCCCTTGCCTGCTCACACTCTCTCTCTCTCAAAAATAAATAAACATTAAAAAAAAAAAGGCAGGGCCCTTTTCCATTTTATTCATTGAAAGACTATAAACATCTAGAAAGGTGGCACATACCAAGTGCTAAATAAATACTTGTTACTGAATGAATTAGATACAGAAAGCCAACTGATATTGGCACATTGATTTTGATATTGAGCAGAAGAGTGGAACCCACGTATTAACTCTACATATTTATAAATTATCCCTTGAGTTTTCTTTGTGTGGCTGTGAAAAAGGACGTTTTGTTTTTTGTTTTTTGTTCAAAATCCTTGCAGATTTTATTTTTTTTCTTACTATGCTGACAGGATCTCTAATACAATGTTGCCTAGAAGTGCTGGCCACAGGCTTCCTTGCCCTGTTTCTTACTTCAGAGAGAATGCCTCTAACTGATTACCACTAAGAACAGCACTCTGTGAGAGTTTCATAAATGCTTAAAAATCAAGTTAAGGAATTTCCTCTCTACTTCTGGTTTGCTAAGAGCTATTACTACTACTACTACTACTACTACTACTAATGGATGTTCTCACTCATTTTATACCTGCTGTTTTGAGGAACAGTCTTCTAATACCACTAAGAGACTGTAGATTTGACTGTGAGGCAACGGAAAGCAAACAATTTTTCATTAGTTTTCAATGAAGGAGGCACGTCTCCCCCTTTATCTTTGGGGCACCATAAAGCATGTCAATATGGAGGAGCAAATCAAAGGTTTAAATACTGGCATTGGGTCAACCTCGTCTTAATGTCACACTGCATTACGGATGAGCCACCAGGAATAAGACACTCCACTCTGAACAAAATGCATACAAATGTGAAATATACATTGCATGTTACAAGTCAGCTGGCTTCTGGAGCTGTAGGGTGAGAGAGACCCCGTATCTCTAGGATCTTGACTCTTGTATTGTATGTGTGAATGTGTTGCATTGCTAATTACCATAGCCTGGAGATCTCAGCACAACAACAGGATAACAATGACAGCAGCTAGAAGACTCAGGGAGGGAGAGCGATTGATTTTATTTTTTTGAAAGTCGATAAAAATTCAACTGTAATCTATTTCCTGAAAGGGAGTTAGCAAGCCAGCCACTCCCTGTGGCTGCAGGAAGCTTAAGAGCTCAGCAACTCAAAGCAGGGTTTCAGAATTCTCTGGACTCCACTCCCTTTCATTTCTTGTCATTCTACACCCCCACCCCTGCCTCCCCTACCCTCTCAGTCCTTGTCCTGACATCTGTTTTTTTCATCACTGTCAGTGAAAACAAGTGTGTGCTGTCTGAAACCCTTGAACAGCAACCTCCAGGGAAGAAAATATAAATCATAGGTGTGTAAATCATCATCCCCGAGAGTTAGCATACCGCCGCCCCGCATTAGAGACTGCATTTTCATTTAATGCTGGAAATCAGCTTTTATGTGTATGATTGCTGGCGGGGAGGGTGGATATAGAAGACACAATGGTTTCAGTGACTCAGAACTGGCAAAAGCCTGTGTGTGGGGAGAGAGAGATTGGTGGATTCATTTTGGCATCTAATCAGTCCCTGAGAACAGTAAGAAAATGAAAAGGGAGCCAGCTTATCAGCATACTGACTCGCAGTGAAAGCCCCTGTTAAGTATTTCCCAGTTCCCTGTGCAGAGGGAACTGGGCAGGAAAGCCACAGTCATAGGAAAAAATGATTTGCCTGAATATTCTCTTTAACGAGTAAATGTAGTCATTTTCTGGAGAACACTCTCATTTTGTCTCTATCACATGAGAAGAGCTGGCTAGTGTGATTAATTCCAGAGAACACCCATCAATTCCGTTAAACAACCAGTGGGGAGGAAAACCCCCAGAAATCAATAACAGTTGTTTTCACTGGATTGATGGGTTACTTCAAGTCGTTCAGAGCCATCTGTTGGCCTGTGTGTTCTGCTGCTGCCATGTCTGGAAAGTGCCGTAGGGGCTCCAGGCCAGGGTAGACCTTGCTGGAAGGCCTGGAAGGTGTCAGGGGACAGAGAAACAGGCTCACCCTGGCCAGTGGGTGTGTCCTTGCTGGGAATGACCTTGCTGCTCTGTGGAACCACCATCAGCATCGCGGGCAGCTTGCCTCTAGTGAGCACCGCTTGCAGAGTGCCTTCTGGGAAGGAGACACGCTACAAACATTACTACTTACCTTTAATAAACCAGCCAAGCGGGAATTATAGTCTCTCCCTGCTCTTTTCTTGCTTGAAGATTTTATTTGATTAAAAAAATTTTTTTTAACATTTATTCATTTTTGAGAGAAAGAGAGAGATAGAGCGTTATTGGGGGAGGGGCAGAGACAGAGAGGGAGACTCAGAATCCGAAGCAGGCTCCAGGCTCTGGGCTGTTAGCCAAAGCCCGACACAGGGGCTCAAACTCACAGCCGGTGAGGTCGTGACCTAAGCTGAAGTCAGATGCTTAATCGACTGAGCCACCCAGGCGCCCCACTTGCTTGAAGATTTTAGAGAAGTCATTGACTTGGTTAGCCAGCGGTGGAAGGCAGAGGCGGGATTTGAACTCACCTCCGCCCAGTGTGAAAGCTAATGTTCTTTCCAGGATACCGCCTGTGTGTTTGCATAGCATAGTACCCAAGAACATAGGTTCCGAAATCTGAGGGAGATGGGTTCAAATCCTGACACTCCTTGCTGTGGGACCTTGGGAAATTCACTGAACTTTTCTGAATTTCAATTTTCCTATCTGCAAAATGGGTATAATGCCTATTCATCAAAAGAATGTATATAAAGTCCATTGTATAGGGACTGGATCATTATAAATATGGAAAAGGTTTTTTTTTCCTTAGCCATTATTCTTAGTAATATCAATAAAGGTAGTGACATGAGAATGCCTTGAGTTCCTCTTATGGCTACAAGCCTTCCTCTTTTCTCGTTCTTGCCACCTGCAAATCCTTGGCAAGGCCTTCGTAAGAGGCATAACACAGGTGTCAATATTTAATTGCCTATTGCTGAATTTTAGTGAACATTTATTAGCCCATGACTCACTGAGGCTTCTACTAAGCCTGCTTTATTCCTTCAACATTTAAAAAAATGTCATTTGGCTGTTCACTCACCTGCCTGGAGGAAGGCAAGGAGTGCCCATGAAAATGCTGGCAGTAAAAATCCCCAAATCTCATTTCTATGAAGTTCAACAACAGGCAACACTAATCTAAGGCAATAGATGTCAGACCTGTGGCTACCTCTGGGGGTGGGGGTGGGGATTGATGGAGAAGACGTGGGGGGGCCTTGGGGGTGCTGGAAATATTCTATAGCTGGACCTAGATATGCACATATCATATTTCAGTTTATATTTACGATTGGGTCCTTTACTTGTGTGTGCTCTTCCTCAATTAAGGAGACTTCACAACTTAACTGTGCAAAAAGCACCACCTGTGCTCAGTAAGCAGCAGGTGATGACCGAACTGTATTCATCTACCTCCGGGAAGGGGTAGCAGGTGGGTTGATGACTCCCTTACAGTGGAGGACCAGCCTAATGAATAGTAGGTCAGGGCAGGCAATTACACTGTGGAAAATGGAAACACACCCTATCCCCAGCCACGCCGAGGAGCCAAATGCCACTAGATTCACTAGTGCTCTCTAACAACAATAATAACTACTTTTGGTCCAGGACCTATTTTGAGCTAAGTATAGATACACATATTTTTTTCTATAGTCTTTATAATCACCTTAAAAGGTAAGGTGTCTTTTGTTCTATTTTACAACTGAATTTAGTTTAGAGAGACCTTATCATAAGTAGTGAAGTAAGGATTTTTTTTTTCTGAGAGAGCATGCGCAGAGGAGGGTCAGAAAGATAGGGAGACACAGAATCTGAAACAGGCTCTGGGGTCTGAGCTAGCTGTCAGCACAGAGCCTGATGCGGGGCTCGAATCCATGAACCGGGAGATCATGTCCTGAGCCGAAGTGGGATGCTTAAACCAACTGAGCCACCCAGGCACCCATGAAGCAAGGATTTTAACCCTGGTCTGTCTGGCCTTTTGATATGGAGCACAGGCTCCAGAAAAGAGTACCTGGGTTTTGAGTCCAAGGTCTGCATTCCCTAGCTGTGTAACCTTGGGCAATTTCCTTGACCCCTCTGTGCCTTCATTTCCTCATCTGCAGAAAGGCAGATGATAACTGCAGCTACGTATCACAGCATTCTTCTAGGAGTTGAACTATGCAAAGCACTTAGAACATCGTATGCACTTGGCATATAGTGAGAACCATAAAAGTACCAGCAGTTATTCTGTTGCGTCATGCAATCTCCCCAAAGTGGAAGGGCCAGATCCAGTGATTTTCTGAGATATAAAGTAAAATGTTCAGGCTACCTATGCCATGTTTGCCCTCTGTCTCCTGTCCTAAAGGTTCAATAGCAAAAAATCCTAAGTATCCAGTAGGCTTATCTGCTTACCTCTTTCTTCAGGAGAGCTCCTGTGTTACCCTTCAGGTAGTGCTGTTGAGGTCTCTTGCTGCTTCAGCTTTCTGATTACACCGTGATTATCCTTAAGGTAACCTAAGAGAAAATGTCCCAGGCTTGTGGGTAGTCCCTCCATCCTGTTGGACACAAAGGAGGACACATCCTGATGCTACAAGGATTTTTCCAGTGTGTGCCATCAGGATGTGTGCCTGGATCTCCAGCTCCATTCCCACCCTGATGCTGGGAATTTCCCCCTCCCAGATCCACCTGGGGACTGTGAAGGTCACTCCCCCAGAAGTCAGGATTTAGAAGAAATGTTCATGTCAGCCTAGCTGATCTTTTTAATGGAAGAGATTGGAGTTGAAAAGCGTAGACAGCCACTTTCCACCTTGTCTCCTTGAAAATATACTGAGAAAGGCAGCGTGCAGCAGGAGGGGGAGAGGAGGCAGGTGCTCAGGGGAGAGCAGAGACAAGGTGCAGAGACTGAGAAAGACTTGTCACTCTGAGACCTGAGACTTGTGACTACCGTGCGTGCTCATCTGTAAATTACCCCTCCTTCCCAAGCTGGCCCCACCAGTAGCTGAGGAATCCAAACCAACACACCGGGGCGGAATAATTAAGAGGAATGAAATTCACTCTGTGAGTTTTTCTAGGAAGCCTTTCCTGACTCCATACCTTGTACACCTGACACTTCCCTCGCACCATAGATTTAGCTTGTGTTAGCCCCAGTCACATCCTTTTTAAAGCTTAAACCTCCTGCCTTAAAAATGCATTTGTCTGTAAAATCCTTAAAGAGTTTCCCACATGGAGTCATATTAGATGTGCAGTGTCTAGATTTTTGTCTGATCCGTGCAGTTTTTGCATTATTTGTTTATATTCTTAATATTTAATTTAGATTTAGTTTGTATCTATTTATGTTTACATGGCTTTTTTAAACTGAGACTCTTCCTAACAAATATTTAAGAATCCGAGGTTTAATATTTTAGATATATGTTTTCAAACATACGTTACAGTGAATATGCATCTTTTTAAAATAAAAGATATTTATGCATCACCTGACATCATCTCATGCACCATCTTGGAAACTTACAACCCAACCTCTGAGCCCATTGAAAGCACGGATGATAACGTATGCATGATCAACCCCCCACCCTTGGGTCTAGGGCTCAATGTTTCTCTGTTACAAAACTTGGCCTAATAAACTGTTATACGTGCAGTTAATTTACTGCCTGTAGGACCCTTGTCTGCATCATTTACTGCTCTGTCCTCACTGTCCTTAACTAGGTCTGATTCCTGGTTGATGTTTAATATAGATGTAGTAAATGAAAGCATACATTGGTAAGTGAAAACCAGTGGAATGTTCTGCAGCCACAGACGCCAATCCACGCTGCTCCTGACTGGTGGTGACACTCCCATTCTGTGCAGTGCTTTTTGCACTTGCACCTTGGTCACAATAGTAGGTCCTGACCTTAAAGGCTTCAGTCTTTGGTTTTGATGGCAGATTGGAAGCAGTTCTCCGATGCTGACGATTCACATCCTGCTTGGTTGTGCTCAGAGCAGCTCCATGGTTTTCACAGCCCAGTTTGAAATGAAAATGTTTGTTCAAAAAGCAGGAAACTGTATAATCCAGCAATTCCACCGCTGGGCATATATCCAAAGGAATTGAAAGCAGAGTCTCAGAAGAGATACCTGCATGCCCATGTTCAAATAAGTGTTATTCACAGTAGCCAAAAGGTGGAAGCAACCCAAGTGTTCATCGGTGGATAACGGGATAAATAAAATGTGGATATCAAAATGACAGAATAGCCTTATGGAGGAAGGACATTCTGACACATGCCACAGGGTGGATGTATCTTGAGGACGATGTGCTAAGTAAAATAAGCCAGTCACTATAGGACAGACATAGTATGATTCCACTTATATATGGCACCTGAAGGAGTCAGATTCAAGGAGACAGGAAGTAGAATGGTGGTGTTAAGGGCTGGGGATGGTGAATAAGGGACACACCATTTAATGGGGAGAGGTGCAGTTCCACAGGATGAAGATGGTTCTGGAGATGGATGGGTGGCAGTTACCAATCATGTGAACATACTTAACACTCTTGAACTGTGCATTTCAAAAGGTTAACATGGTAAATTTTATGCTATGTGTATTCTGCACAATTAAAAAAAAATGCAGGAAAAAAGCTTTCTCCTTTCCTTTGTGGTCTCTTTCTTGGCCTGTCATGATTTTCTATTTGGTATTTAACGTTGCCCTCCCTTGGCCACAACAACGCATAGGTAGGTGCAGATTGTGATAGGTGCTCAGGATCCCATCTGCGACCCGATGTGCAGGAAATGTGTGTCTGACCCTGATCCCCCCAAGCCCATGCCCAGACGCCTATGGGGGCACAGAAGGTAGCAATGGTTACTGGGCAGGGCCAGGGGTGGGTGTCGGAGAACCAGTTCTGGGAAGGTGCTGGGGGGGGGGGGCGTGTGAGCTCGGATACCAAGTCCACAGCAACTGCTCTATTACCCCACCAGTCTTCACTTGTAAAACACCCACTCAAAGATGAGATCATTAACGACTTTTTTAAAGAATTATTTTACCTTCATTTATCTGAGAGAGAGAGAGAGAGAGATCATGTGTGTGGGGGAGTAGAGAGGAGAGAGAGAATCCCAAGCACTGGCAGCGTACAGCCCGATGTGGGGCTCGAACTCATGAACCGTTAAGGTATGGCCTGAGGTGAAATCAAGAGTTGGATGCTTAACCAACCAAGCCATCCAGGTGCTCCAAGATCATTGTGGATTTTAAGACTGCAACCAGAGCACACTAACCCATCAACCCCTTCTGAGTGTGGGCCCCAGTTGGGAACACTGGATTCACCCCAACTAAACCAGCTCTCCTTGGACTGCCTCACAGGGCAGGGCACTGTTGGCCGAGTGTCTTGCTCTTACTTAAAGCAACCAGACAAAACGTGCAGGCATACCCATGGGGGGAGACCACTCTAAAACACCGAGCACTGGCAAATCCCCAGGGAGTGGACCCTCACGTTATCTGTCCTTCAATGCTCCCTCCAGCAGCAGAAGCATCTCCAGGGCCCCCTGGGGCCACGATGCACCTCTCGTATGTGTCAGAACCACAGCCAACCAGGGACGTGGCTCAAGCACCCAAGCCTCAGAGCCTGGAAGGCCCAGCTGTGGACTTCCAAGAACCCAGGTCCCAGACATCAGCATTTGGGTTTGCCGGAGCCACCCTGACCTGTTTTTGCTAATGGCAGGAGGAATAAATGGAAGCTCAGTGATTCGAGGACTTAGCTATTAGAGTAAATTATTACGGGATTGAGGTCAGTGAGCAGGAGACAAATTTCCTCCGTTAGAATGCTAGGACCGAAGCCACATTTCCTAGGAAACAAACAGGTGATGTTTGTAACCAAGCTTTTCTGAAATGAAGCTCGCCTAACGTGCACGCAGGAGGTGTGTGATCCCACTGTGACTGTGGTGCCTATGTGCATGTGGAGAATCACACAGGGTGGGGGCACACCCCTCCGAGCACTGCTACACTCAGTCCCTTCCATCAAGCCTATACATATAGGCAATTTCTAGAAGCTTGTTTCTGCAGTCTCCACTGGGTGGTGAGCATGGACAGTGATTCTAAGTGCAATGCCCATATGAATCATCTGAGGAATCTTGTAAGAATAAAGATTCTCACTCAGGAAGGCTGTGCCGGGCCTGAGATTCTGCATTTCTAAAAAGCTCCCGGCTGATGGTGATGCTCCTAGTCCCTAGACCACCCTTTGAGGATCAAGGGTCTAGACCAGTCTGGAAAATAAAATGTTTCCCAGTTCAACATTCATGTCTCTGGGTGACTGAAAGGCTCTGGGACCATATGGACCTGGAGCCCTATAGATTCTCCAATCGGCTGTCTGGGCTCAGCGGAAATACCTCCCCTCCTCCAGGAAGCCTTCCTTGACTCACCCAAACCAAGGAGAGAACACATTCTGTTCATTGCTCCCTCAGGGCTTGGTGCAGGATTTCAGTGCATAGCATGTTGCTTTGACTACATGTATGCATTTTTCTGTCCTTTTTGGACCATGTGACACTGGAGTACTGGGACATCTTGGCACCCTATTATAGCTGGCTCAGTGCCTGGCTCATAGAAGTGTTCACTTTCTATTGCTGCTGCAATAAATTCCCAGAAATGTAGTGGCTTAAATCAATACAGATTTATTCCTTGGATTTCTGTAGGTTGGAAGGGTAATATGGATCTGAGAATCTGTTTTCTTTTCCAGCTTCTAGAGTTTGCCCACATACCTTGGCTTGTGGCCCCTTTCCCCGTCTTCAGTGTGTGCTGAGATCTTCTCATACCACATCACTCTCACCTCATCTCTCGACCCTTCTTCCACTTTTAAGGACCCCTGTCAATACAGCGTCCTTCTAGATAATCCAAGATAATCTCATGGACTCATACTGATTTGCAATCTTAAATCCATCCATCTCTAGGTCCTGGAGATTAGGACATAGATGCTTTCTTCTGATGGTGGGTAGGGGTGTCATTATCCTGTCTCTACAATGCATGACTCTTTGGGATCAGCTTAGAGCAGAGGGGTTCTGAAAGACTGACAATTTGATAGTTCTGGACTTCCTGTGGCCCCTTTTACGGCATTTCTGGTATTTTTCATTCAGCCAGAATTATGTCATCCATAATGAAAACCATAATTTGGTTTCCATTCTGGGCCAAAAAATAGGGATGGAAAGATGATTACTGTCACAGGGCTCATTGTGACTATCTTTCTGGTGTCATAAGGAGTGATCTCTAGGCAATCAATGGGCTCATCTGGGCCAGTCCATTTCATTTATGAGGATGGTCAAAGCAGCTTTCTGGAGAACCAGACAGTCTCAGAAGATGTTTATAGTTAGTACTGCTGAGAGTGTATGCAATTTACACAGAATTTGTGCCAATGGCGACAAGATACATGTTTTAGCTGGTGACCAGGATGGAGAAGTGTATTAAGGGAAGCACTTAAATTTTTTTTTTCTTAATTCAATTTTAAAATGTTTAGTTGTGGTAAAATGCATCCAATATAAATTTTACTATCTTAACCATTTTAAGTTAACTTAACACACAATTCGGTAGTATCAAGTACATTAATACTGTTGTCCGGCCAATCTCCAAAACTCTCCGGGAAGCACATTTCTTCACGGCCACCTTTCCAAATGAGTGATGTTCTAACTTTACTTTCTATTGGACCATCCTGAGTTTGCTGCCGGCACGTTCTAAAAACAAAGCCCGGGGGTGTCTGGCTGGCTCAGTGGGTAGATAGAGCAGGAGACTCTTGATCTAGGGGTCATATAAGTTTGAGTCCTACACTGGATGTAGAGATTACTTAAAAATAAAGTCTTAAAAAATAAACAAAACCAGGGGCACCTGGGTGGCTCAGTCGGTTAGGCGTCCGACTTTCGCTCAGGTCATGATCTCACGGTTCGTGGGTTCGAGCCCCGCGTCAGGCTCTGTGCTGACTGCCAGCTCAGAGCCTGGAGCCTGTTTCAGTCTGTGACTCCCTCTCTCTCTGACCCTCCCCTGCTCACACTGTCTCTCCCTCTCTCTCTCCTAGAAATAAATAAAAATATTAAAAAAAAAATAAAACAAAAACCCCAATAGCTACGTCCCTTACCTTTCTCAGTAGGTGACGCCTGTGGCTATAAATTTGAGTGAAAATTATGAAGTACAGTGACCAGGCACCCAAGGATGTTTGTCTGCATGATGATGACAAAATGCCCAAAGACTACCTGTTAAAAACCTTCCCGATTCTGAGGAAAGTTGGGAGTTCCTTGAAACAGGTTCCTAGTAAGTAAAAATGTGAACAGTACAAGTTTATCCCATGGTTTTGTCTCCTGATCATCTTCGAAGCATGCTAATGACTCCTTTTGTAGAGTCCTACGATGTTAGTTCAGAAGGGGAAGGTTCCTTGAGCTGATTTTGTATCTATGAAAGCTTCACGCTTCCAAAGTTTGTTTGCTTCTCAAGTATCCTGTTCATACACGCAAAGTTTATACATGCAAAGATGTGAAAAAATGTGTATCTTGTATCTGTTTTCTGGAGAGTTCTGTTTCTTGGGCTAAATGTGGACTCTGAAGAGAGCTGGTGTCTTTCTGTTCCGGTTACACCCCCACCATCTCAGCTCTGCTCCCACATGTCAAAGAAGGTGTCATTACCTACCCTCATTCTTACCCAGTCCTTTTGGTTTGTGTGTCTGGGGCTAATCAGTTGCAACCAGGCTACCATTCATCAAGCAAAATGATGACAATGACCAGGCTGAAGGACTTTTTCAGCCTGGTTGTCCAGAGTTAATGCCTCTGGCCTGTCTTACGAGTTAAGCCACTTTTCCAAATGGCTCTTTACGTAAGGGGTCATTTTCTAGCGGACTACATTTGTATCCATAGTTCAGATCTGCCATGTTTGTTGTGCAAACATCTTCACCCTATCACAGTTGCTAATCAAGGAAGGTATAGATGAAGCCAGATTTCCAAGGGCTTCTCTGATTTCAGCCTATGGCCGCTTCCTATAGAAGATCTCTCTCTGCTTTGGAAAAAAATTTCTGAACAGCCTTGAACCAAATGAAATGATTGGAACTGTGAGCTGCACAGGTGAAGGGCGCCATCTAGTGGTAAAATATGAAGCTGCTACTGCAGTTATGGAGTGAAATTAGCAGAACCCTTGACATTCCCGGCCAGCTTTTCCTGTGGAGCCCAAGGAGGGCCCTGCAGAAGCCTCAATTCCAAATCTTAAAGAGACCAGCCTTTCTCTAAAAGTGAGTGGGGCAGCAGTGGGCGGTCCAGGAAATGCTTTGTCAAGGGAAGGAAAAGAGGCTTCATTTATGTTCCAGGGAGATGTTCCCTGTGCCCCTCTCCATAGTAAAGGGAAGCCTGATCTGGAGTCAGGAGCAGTCAGCCTTCAGAGAAGCCTGGGCCGTTGGAAGATTCTGGAACCCCCGGGAGCCTCAGCATTGGGGAGCTACAGCATGGTGGGACTAGCCAGGGACAGTCAGGGCCCGTCTGGCTAGAACCCAGGGGGAGGAGCACACTTCCTGGGTCCTGGTGCCCGAGGGGAATTTGCACCCTCTGCGGGTGAAGGGGTTTTACTCCTCTCTTTCCTAAGGCAGGTCTTGCCCCTGGGAGTAGATTCCTGTCCATCAGCTAGAAGCCCTGCCATGTGGTGGAGGGAAGTCGTCTCGTTCCTTCTCTGCACCACAGATCTGATCCTTAGGTGGCCATCCCACACCCTAGTGGGGCCTCTGGTGGACCCGTGCAGGCTGCTGTCCATTTGTGAGTCTCCTGCCTCCTCACAGCTCTGCTTCCCTTTTAGTTTATAGGTCTCCGCTTAGATGTCCCCCCCGGGGGGACTTCGTGACTCCAGGGGCTTTCACCTCCGGCTGTCACCACTGTTCTCTGCACGGCACCCTCTGCTTTCCTCAGTGGTGCTTATCGCAACTTGCTGTGTTGAGTGTTTCCATGTTTGTCGTTCTCTCCCCAGTGGGGCAGGGACTGTGTCTGCTGCAGTGCCCGGCCCCGGCGTGGAGTTAGGTGCTCCGGTGTGTGTCTGAAGGGATGGAGAGGCTGGAGCCCAGCGGCTGGGAGGCAGGGTGGTGGAAAAGGCCCACCAAGACCACCTCTCTGCCAGCCCTTGCGTGTTTCCAGTCCTCTCTACTAGAAATAATACTCGCGGTACAATTTACCATGGGTTGTTAAGGAAATCACATGGGCCCTGAGTGCTCTGCAAATGCAAAGTGTTATCAAGTGCTGTTTCATTTCCATTTGCTCGGTTCCATTTACTGTAAATGCATCTGCTTTCCCGGATCCCTTTATTGGGGGAAAAGAGGCATGAGGTAGGGGAGGGTGTGAGGTAGGGGAGGGTGTGAGGTAGGGGAGGGTGTGAGGTAGGGGAGGGCCCACCCTCTCCCAGAGCCCAGGGTCATACAGGGATGGCAAATGTCACACACAGGAGGGCCCTCGGAGATCCCCCCATCCAGGGCTCCCCAAGCCCGTCGGCATGCCCGCATCAACTGAGCAATGTGCAGCCACAGGCCCGGGCCTCACCCCAGAGGTTCTGATTTAACTGGTCTGCAAGGAGGTACAGGCACAGGCCTGAAACAGCTCTCCAGGTGATTTTAAAGTGCAGCCATGGCATGCAGCCCCGATGCGAGCCCCCTGCGCTTACAGACTAAGCAGAGACAAGGAGGATGACCCTGGAAATGTTTCCCAGGGCACCTGCCTCACAGCCCGTCCCCCTCTCACCGCGCCGGGAAGGGAGCCACCAGACGCCCCAGTGCGATTTGCTCCATACCAGACTCATCTGATAGGTGGGTCCCTTGCATTTAGGATAAGAGAGGTGTCCCAGCACGTCCAGCCCAAGGTCGGAGAGCAGCTCGTAGACTCCGTGTAGATATGGAGTGGGAACCGGTGCAGCACACACATCTGGGCAGAGCACCGGGATGGGGCAGGTGGTCTGGACCTGCAACTTCCTTGGGATGGAGCCCCGCCCAGCCCCTGTGAATGTTGCTAAACTCCCCAGCGCCCCCGCCTGTTGCTGCTGTTTCCTGCTTTCTGGAAGGGCCTTCTGAGGGTGAGGTAAGCTGGGGAAATACGGAGCTTTCCCGCCGGGCGGACCATCCACATGAGCCACTGGAGGCTGAGAAATCTGGCCAGATGATAGATGGAGCCCAGACACACACTGAGATTGGGGGAAACCAGAGCTCTTGGCAAAGGGCAATTTAGTTTACATGTGAGGGGCAGAGAAACACGGCTCATGGATAGCGAAAGGGTGAGAAGCCCTCTGGTGCTCAAGTCAGTGTCTGCTGTTATCGCAGCCTGTGGTGGGGTTCTGAAAGGTCTTGATTTTGCAGACACTCGTCAGAAGCTCTGGGGTGTCAAAGGAGGGACAGACCTCTTCTACTGTTGAAATACCTACTACATAAACAATTTAGAAACTCCAAAACAGATGCACCAATCAGGGTGAATGTATAGGTTTATATTTAACAAAGAAGTGCCTTTAACAGAACCCCAAATGAGCAATGCAAAATAACCGTACTGTTTACGAGACAATAATAAGATTTATAAAAGTATGGAATCATAATACACGTTAGGGGTGTGGTCTGAAAACAGGCAACAAGGTAAAGTCCAGTAGTGCACATTTTTCCGTTTTGTGGATGCAGCTATATGACTGGGGGGTCTTAGTCAGTGAGGGCTGCTATACCAGCAAGACCAAGTGGCTTGAACAACAGACATGTATTTCTTACAGTTCTGAAGGCTGCAAACCTTAGATCAAGGTGCTGGCTAATTTGGTTCCTGGTGAAAGCCCCTTCCTGGGTTACAGATGAGAGCCATTTTCTGTCTTCACATAGGAGAGAGAGAAAGAGAGAGATCTAGTGTCTCTTCTTATAAGGACACTATTCTTATCATGGGGGCTCAACCCTCATGATCTTCCAAAGGCCCCGCCTTCAACAATGGGGAATAGGGCTCCAACATATGACTTTTGGGGGGACACAATTCAATCCATAGCATAGCATTTGAGAATCCCCCCAATGGTCTTTATTTTGAGACCCTCTGTGAATGTGAAGCTTGAGTCAAAGTGACCCCTGCCCCTCCTCTCCAGGGCCTGCCCCAGCTTATTTATGTTTCACAAGAATGGAGGACAGAAAGTAGGGAAGGAGAAAGGGAGCTGGGCTGTGAGGGGGTCTGGACACTGACAATCACATAGATATTGATAATGAATATTATGGAATATTCATGAATATTACTTGTGTAATCAGACAACACATATATATGTGGTCTTAAAATATTAATGTGAAGGAAAGGAAGAAGAAGGAAGGAAGGAAAGCAGGATGGAAGGAAGGGGGAAGACAGAGAGGAAAGAAGGGAGGGAGAGAGCCCATCCCTCCCTTAGTGCTTGGTTGGTTGATTGTCCCTCTGTCCAGGGGCCCCAAGAACTGGGAGACAGAAAAGGACAGAGATGCCAGCTTGGGGCATAGAGGGGACATACAGTCCTCAGGACTGTCCTGTTCGTCATTCCCTCCCCCTAGCGAGGGAAGGTGCAGATGGGGTCTGTGCTGCTAGGTGGCACAAGTCACAGCCCCCATCAGGCAGGGCGGGACCCTGGAAGCCACAGACTCAGCCTGCAGCCTGCCCGAGATCTGCTGTCTCGGGGGACACATGGGGACTCATGGATGCTCATCCCAGAGGGCCGCTCGGGCTTTGATTCCACTGTCAGGTGCCTAAATCTCAGTTATTAGTGATGGAGCATGGCTTAGAGGTTCAGCACAGGGCATCATTTTGGTTAATTAGTCGGTATAAACACATACACTGTTTATCAACATAAATAAATTGCATAATGGGTTTGTTTAATTTCCACATGCAGTCTCTTTGGTTTTTAGGATAACCAAAAGCTGCACATGTATGTGGCTGTACTATACCCACAGAGGCACAGACATACACACACACAGACAGGTAGACAGAACACACATACAGAAACACACATACAGATAGACACACACACACATACACACACAGCTCTCCTCTCTTATGGGGCCAAGTGCCCAACTCTTGCCGCTCTCCCCCTCCTCCCTCCCCTCCCCCTCCCTCCACCACCCCTGCCGTGTCCCTGAGGAGCAGAGGCAGCCAGGAACTGACCCGGGCCAGGGCCACACGGTCTCTCTGACCACGGTCTTCCCACTACCCAGCACACTGGGTGCTTGGTGCATGTTTTCTGGGTGAACGAAAGATGACATGAGTGCATTCCCAGCACTTCTGGTTTACTCTTGGCCTCTGGGGGCCTGGCCTTGGGCAGGTCAGCCCCCTGGCATCAGCGTCCATCCCCCAGGGCTGTGAGGAGGTCTGTCTCTAGTGCCCTCGTCCCCTGGCTGGTGCTCTCTCCCAGCGGGTACCGACTCCGGAACGCCTGACGATCATTTGGGGGAGCTTCTTTGAACATTGAGGCTGAGGCCCGGGAACCTCCCTACCATCAGGCACTTCTGTGGCCCGTGGTCTTTCTGGGAGGTGCCCTTTTACAGTGTCCCTTCTTTGGACAGCCGTCAGGAAGAAAACCCGCTGAACTCATTCCCAGTGCCCAATGGCTCAGAATCGGACTCAATGACTGTGTACTGAGAGCCCAGTCCTGGGTCGGCGAATTCTCTCCCGGAGAATGAGCAGCAGCCGGGGGTTCTCTGGAGGATGCGACCCCCCTTGCATTTTAGATCCAAATCCATCTGGGTTTCACCTTGCCTCTTCTTTCCGGTTGGGTTGAATATTCTGTGTCTTGCCATCACAGAAGTGAAATAAGTCAGCCCAGGGTGGTTTTGAGGGCCACGGGAGAAAAACGAAGTGCCCAGCAGTGAAGAGAAGTCCAGCAATGAGAGCCGTTGAGGGGGGGTGGGTTACCCCACAGGCTAGGCTGGGCCAAGGGGGGCTGGGAGACACCGGAGGGCCTGCTGAGGGCACGTGGGATGCTTGCTAGCGGAGGCCGCCCCTCCAGCTCCTGGTCCCCGACTCTGGTCCAGCTTCTAGCAACACAGGTCCTCTAGGCCCCCAGCCCAGGAGCGCAGGTGGGTCCTGCGGTGCCAGTGGGGCTCCCCTAGGGCCGTGCCTGCCGCCTTGACTCCTCCAACACGTGGTGAGCAAGCCCCTGAGTTATAGCCCCCTGCTTAGACATACCCATCGCCCCTCGGTAGGGGCTGGATCCTGACCCGCACAGAGGGAAAGTACTATGGCCTGGAAAGGCGAGCGGGCGGGACTGACCGGGCTCGGGGGCAGCTGCGGGCAGACCCCCAGAGCCCTGCCAAGCACAGGGGTGGGCAGGAATCTCAGAAGGTGGAGGGCCTGGGGGTTTGCCCACGAGGCGGAGGCTGCTGAGCGAGGCTGGGCTGGGTCTCGGGGCCTCCTCCCCAGCCCCTGGCTGCCCTCCTCCAGGCGCGTTGGGTCCACGCGGTCCCGAGGCAGAGCGGCCCCTAGTAGGGCAGCCTCTGTCCCCGCACCTCTTCCCTTCCAGACGCTGGGCGGGCACAGCACTGAGGCCCGGCTGCCCAGGGGCGCCAGAGAGCCGACTGGGGCCCACTGTGACCGTCAGAAGCAGGCGGTGGGTGGGGCTAACCTCACATTCGTACCCTTTCTCCCTCGGTGGCCCAGAGGAACCCGCTTTCTTGTGTTTGGCTGTGGAGCAGTGGCCAGAGTGGGACAGGTGGCCAGTGCCTGCTTCCCCCCACCTGCTCCCCATCTCTGCCCTTGCTCTCACTGTCCTTGGGGGTGTGGGTGGCTAGAGGGAAGGCCCGGTGACCTCCTGTGGGAGGCAGGAAAAGCGGGTGGAGGCCGATCGTGGAGGCCTCGAACTCCTCTCTACTTCAGCACTACTATCAGGACTGAATGAGTCGATAAATTGTCTAGACTGCTGCCTGGAACTTGGTAGAATTCATAGCTGTTGGTTGGTAATCCTTCGCGATGTGTCTACAATTTCCCTGCAGCCCCTTTCCTTTCCTCCCCTCTCATCTTTTAAAATTCCTCACGCACCAGGCACTTGACCCCGACTGAATTCCTCATTTGTCACAGCAGTCAGGTCTGGTCTTGGTCTTTGTCCGTCAAAAAAATAAGGGGTGCGGGGGTGGGGAGAGTAACAACGGCCAACCCCGACCTTGTGTTCAGAACCCCTGTGGCAATCCAGTCCTGCTGTCTCTGGCCATCTGTCCCGTGGCAATCTGTCCCCTGGGAGGCCACTTCCCAGGCTAGGAAAGAGAAGTCAACACTCTCACACATCTCTATTTTGGACCCTGTGAAGGGCTCCCATTTTTTTGCACGATACCTCCTATTTGCAAATCTGTTACTGTTTGCAAATAAAGCGCCCCAGAACCCTGGGATGCATGTGGGCAATTTAACAAATGGATCAGAAGCTAATGCTTTTTAAATTTGCAGCTCAATTCCAGAATGTCTTAACTGCAAGGAAATAATTTGAATATTCTCCGCTACATCCCTCTCTCATCATCAGATCATTAAAATAAAATTTGCCTGGATGCAGTTCCTCTATTTATTCTTTATATATTACTATTAACAAAAAGATGTTTATCAGCCAACTAAATGGGGCCAACAAAATTAGAGTGAAATGCTTATTTTAAGCATTAAGACAAATGCATTTCATTGGCACTGGTCTTCATGTAAAAGTATTGGTTACAAATAATCCCTTATTAAAAGACCAATTAGGGGCACCTGGGTGATCAGTCAGTTAAGCGTCCAACTTCAGCTCAGGTCATGATTTCACGGTTTGTGAATTGCAGCCCCGTGTCGGGCTCTATGCTGACAGCTCAGAGCCTGGACCCTGCTTCAGATTCTGTGTCTCCCTCTCCCTCTGCCCCTCCCGTTTGTGCTCTTTCTCTGTCTCTCAAAAATAAATAAACGTTGAAAATAAGTTTTTTCATAAAACAAGAAACACATTTCTGGTATGTGGTTGTTACTCAGTAGTAACTCGACCCTTTCTGTAGCTTCCAAGCTGTGGTTATACACATTTAGCTCCATCCATGAATACAGATACTCGCACGCACATTTAGCTCCATCCATGAATACAGATACTCGCACGCACATACTTGAAATTTGGGCACACGAATCTGGACAGGTGTCGCTCATCCCAATTCCCGTTCACCTTTAGTATGAAGGTGTGGATGGTTCTTGCTTTGCTCTCCATGCGGACCAGAACTGGGCCATCTGTGTGAAGGTGCTGTCCTCTGGTGGAAGTTAGAAGATTTGCATGGTTAGCTAGATGAGAGAAATTGCAGGCACCACAGTAAGAGCCAGTTAGCTAATCACGTCAGGGTTGTATTTATTTAATGACTGACAGGAAGGGGAAAGTCCAAGGAGACAGAGAAGGAGCAGCCATGGGAAACCCCCCACAAGAGCCTGGGACAGCAATGAGCGCAGAATGACCTCCAGAAAATATTTGTTGCTAAGCCTGGGGGTGGGGCTTGGGCACCTGGGTGACTCAGTCAGTTAAGCCTTCGACTTCCGCCCAGGTCATCATCTCACGGTTCCTAGGTTCAAGCCCCGAGTAAGGCTCTGTGCTGACAGCTCAGGTTCTGTCCTGCTTCGGATTCTGTGTCTCCCTCTCTCTCTGCCCTTCCCCCACTCACACTCTGTCTCTCTCAAAAATAAACAAACATTAAAATAAATAAGTAAATAAAAAAGCTAAACCTGGGGGCTGTAGATACTGAATCATAGATGGGGGTGGGCTCTGATGCCAGCAACCCAGGTGACCTAATCCTGCACCAGCAGTGAGAATTCTGCTGCACTTTTTTGTGAAATTTGTCAATACTTACTTCCAGTAGTGGCTTAATCCACCCACCGCTGTTGCAGAGGTGTGAGGCTTCTCTCCATCAGCTCTTCGAGCTACAGCATAGAAATAGCGAGCCATTTTCCACTCGGAAGGAGTGAAAGGATTTAGAGAGAAAATATGCATTCTTGAACAGTGCGATCTATGCCCCGGAAACCACAATTCAGTCAGGCATCAATATGCAGGGTACGGGAGCAGTTTCCCTCAGATTCCGAGCAGAGGGAAATAACATGCTTTGCCGGAAGGGACGAGCCAGGACACTGAGAATTTAGTCAGAAGATGATGCAATTTTAGGTCAGGAGGGACAGGTCTCTGGCACGTTTGCCAATCTTCTCGCAAACCTTGGAAAATTTACTGCTTCTAGCTACACCTGTTCCTAATTTACTTGTCATGAATAAGAGTGGCACCTCTGTCCAGGAGAGAGGCTGTCAGTGCATGGAGAGACGAGGCAGGTTGCTGGCAAGTCCAATGACACGGAGTCTGAAACCATTCTTCAGGCCCCCTTTTCAGCTCAGACTGGAGGAGGGAAAGAATAGCAGATCTTACATAGAGAGTTTCCCTCCAGAGTCAAAGTAACATGTTTCTTTGGAGTATGACCAAACCCTCCAAAAATTTCTCATTGAACTCTTGGGAAAGATAAAGGATGACTCTGGATGTTATGGGAATAGAGGTTTAATATGGGAGTTAGGGCTTACTTGAAGTGAGAAGAGCTGAGGGGGTGAAAGCAGCTGGAAGGTCACAGAAACAGCTGGAGAACAGCCTCAAACACCGAGGTGGGTGCTTCTCCAAAGTGTGGTGAGAAACTGCTACCATTCTCAAGAATCCCTGGGAAATCTCCTGCCGAGTCTGGTGCTGGCTAGGAAGCCCGAGAACCTGGTGTCTAGTCTGAGCCCTGTGACCTCCTGAGGATAATTGCCTCTCCTCATTTCCATCTTCCAAAGCTCAGGCAAGTTCCTCTCATTGAAAACTCAAGTGGGATCATGGGAAAGGAAGGAAAGGAAGGGAAAAGAAGTGGATGGTGGTACAGCAAAGTTGACCACTGACCACACAACACAAGCCAAAGCCGCTGCGTTCTTGTATTGACTTCCTCATTAAGTGAGACAAGTTATTAATTCATTAATTCAATAAATCTTAAGTACTTTCGGTGTGCCAGGCACCAGGCTAGGTGATAGAGGCAGAGTAACTCTGTAGAATTGATCCCTGCCCTGTGAGAGCTCACATTGTACTAAAGGGGAAGACCGAAGGTCCACACCAAACGTTAGAATGCACAGTAGGTATTAAGGCTGCTCACGAAGAGTCTGGCTGTCATGCAGGCACGTGCTAGGTCTGCCTTTCCCCACCTGATAGGAAGCTGGGAAAGAGTGTGTGACTTGCTTCGGTCAATGAAGTGTGGGCAGAAGTGGATGTGTAACTTGCACTGGAAGGCTGAGGAACAACACACCTTCCACCCTGCCATCTTCCACCTGCCATGGTAAACTCATCTGGATGGAGCTTCTGTCAGCCTGAGGCCCTGAGAAACTAAGAACAGAGCCCCCGGCCAACTTCAAAGGACGTTGGAACGTGACCGAGAGGGAAGTCTGTGTCACAAGCCAATAAGAGTTTGGGGGGTTACCTGTTACCACAGCAAAACTCGCTCATGCTACCAACACATAACACATGAGTGAGCCTGATATATCGTGAGGGTGACTGAGGTAGAAGGAGGGATGGTTGCTTCTGGATCAATACACTGATTGATCATTTGCCACATGTGGCTCACTCTCTGGGGACAACCAAAGAGAGTCGATTGCTGAAGGAGGTAGAGCAGTGAACAAAACAGGCACAGAACAACCCTCCTCTCTCCCTCTGTCCTCACCACACAGCCCCCTCTCACTGCTCTGACTTTAGATGACAGTGAACTGATCCATACAAGATTGGTGGGGATCAAATGAGAAAGAGAGTTCTTTCAAAGATCATTTTAAAGTGATGATTGGGAACAAGAGCAGAAGTGAAAAAAAAGAAGTGATCAGAATAAAGACCCACAGGGTCCCAAGGATGTACGTTCAAGCAAGATTCATCACAGGTCACTTGGGGAGGAGCTTAGTGTATTGGTAAAACCTGTTTATAGTGGGTGTGAATTAACTAAAAGCTGGCACGTTATAACAAGATGGTAAGACTTAAAACTTTTTTTTTTAAGTTTATAAGTGCTTTCATTTTCTGATCCTATATTCTGACCATACATATATGTATATTTCTGTATATATTCTTTATATAAATTCTTTATATATTCTTTATATAAATAAATAAATATATAAAAATGAGACCTATTCCTTTTTTTAAAGTTTATTTAAAGAGAGAGGGTGCACATGCAGAGGAGGGGCAGAGAGAGAGAGAGAGGTAGAGAATCCCAAATAGGCTCTGTACTGTCAGCATAGAGACTGACATGGGGCTTGATCTCATGAACCGTGAGATCATGACCTGAGATGAAATCAAGAGTCAGGTGCTTAACCGACTGAACCACCCAGGTGTCCTGAGGCCTATTCCTTTTTTTTTTTTTTTTTAATTTTTAATGTTTTATTATTGATTTCTGAGAGAGAGAGAGAGACACAGCGTGAACAGGGGAGGGTCAGAGAGAGAGGGAGACACAGAATCTGAAACAGGCTCCAAGCTAGCCATCAGCATAGAGCCCGACGTGGGGCCAGAACCCACGAACCATGAGATCATGACCTGAGCGGAAGTTGGACGCTTCACCGACTGAGCCACCCAGGCGCCACATGAGGCCTATTCCTATAGAAACTTATGACACTTGATTTTGGATAACATAAACTATTTGGCCATTAATCTTAGCTGAATATGCTTAGAATGATAAACTGACTGGGGAATATACTATACCTCAAGTCAAGCATAAGTAACTGTGAGAAAATGCTTAAAAAGGAAGATAGGGGATTACCCTTAAAAAGGCTGCCCTCCAAAGAGGTCCTCACCCCTCCCTGGCTGGCCGTCACGGCTCCCTAACGGAATGTGGCAGGCTGTTGTCCTGGTGGCCTCAGTGGGCCTGTTTTCTAGTACTCACATCCTTGGGTAGTCCCTCCCCTTCATCTGAGCTGGCTTCATCACAGAATGCGGTGGAAGAACAGGGAGCACACTCGCAGCTCGCAGCTTAGGCCTTAGGACTGACCTTTGCCTGTGGTTGGAGGCCCTGAGCAGCCAGGTAAGAATTCTGGCTACCCTGCTGGAGGGTCTGTGTGAAGAAGAGAGGCCCCGCTGTCCCAGGCCCCCAGCTGAGCCCAGCCCTGGCCTATCCACGGGTTGAATGCGGGCATAGGGGTGCCACTGACATCCCGACCAAAGCCCCGCTATATTACAGAACTGTGAGCAAATAAAATGATTGTTGTTTTAAGCCACTGAGTTTTGGGTTGGTTTGTACATAGTAATAGATCAACGAGCCACTAACTTTTCTTAAATCTTATGGAACTCTTACTTTAGGTTTCTACATGGAATTTTCTCACAATCCCACTTGCCACACCATCTTCTGCTATTAAGTTCTTAACCAGTCAGGCTTGTCATATACAGTTATATGGGTTGTGCACTGCACCTGAGTACCCAACAAATGGAGCCAATGGGGACTGCTTGCCTGGCCTTCAATTCAAGAGGGCATTTTTTCGGGGTGCCTGGGTGGCTTAGTCGGTTAAGCGTCCGACTTTCGCTTAGGTCATGATCTCGCGGTTCGTGGGTTCGAGCCCCGCGTCGGGCTCTGTGCTGACTGCCAGCTCAGAGCCTGGAGCCTATTTCAGAGTCTGTGTCTCCCTCTCTCTCTGACCCTCCCCTGCTCACGCTGTCTCTCTCTCCTAGAAATAAATAAAAATATTAAAAAAAAAAAAAAGAGGGCACTTTTTCTAAATTGCATGACTATGTGTTAAGGACTCCCAGAGTGCTGACAATTAAATTCAGTTGAATTGAATTCAAAGTTGTCCTTCTGGCCTCCAAGCCTCCTTTTCACTGCCTAATGCCACCTTTGCTCTCCCGTCTAACTTTCCCTCTCACTCCGCGTCTCCAATCTTGGCCCAGCCGAGTTAGCCTGCCTCCCATCCTGCCTCCCAGTTGGCGGATATTCCCAAACTGGGGTTGTGTCTTCTAGGTTGTGCGTTCTACAAGTGCAGCCACCGGCACTCTGCACTCAGGTCAGGGCAGTTTTAGTCTTGGGAACCCCAGAGGACCTGATATTTGCTTCCAGGCACATTTTAAGAGATTTCCAAGCCTGTTAAAGCACAAAGGCACAGCGAAGCCATCCGTTATTCCATTTTCAGGCTCCACATGCAGACGGCCCAGCACCGGGGGGCCTGAGTTTCTCTGCTTCCAGAAGGGTGGCGCTTTACTGGACAGAGGTCCAAAGGCACGAGATTCCGCGTCTGAGCCACAGGAGCCTGTCTCTGGGGAAATTCTTTTCCTTTCAATTCATAGCACAACCCGAAGGCAAAATGTTCCAATACGGTGTGCAAGTGGACCAACGTGACACGGGATACGCGTCATCAAACTTCGTAATCTTACCCTCCATTAAAGATTCAGCGTGGACGATTTGATCTCTTCCTTTTCTCAGCTCCCCCCTCTTCCTCTGCGTTCCCTCCTTCATTCCTCCTCTCTATTTACCTGCCTTCTGAGAAGTGCTGACTCAGGGTCTCTTTCATGTCAGGGACACAGCCAAGGGGGTGTCCAGGCACGGGATGTGTGGACAGACCATCTGCTTTGACTCAGGACTCTTTACAGGAAGGGCGGTTGGTGGGAGTGGAGAAGCAGCTCCCTTAGGATATGTGTCCCCCGCCAGGGCCACCTAGGTTACAGCACAGTAATGGTCAACATACCCAACTGTGAAATGGTCAGGTGTTCACCTGGCTTTGTGCTGGAAGGGAAGGTATGCCTGGCCATGTGCCCTCGAAGCAGTGGGCTGCTCGGGACAGTTAGCATCCCTGGAGAAACAGAGCACCATCCAGGACAGAGGGCTCAACCAGCGATTTCCGTGCCGACCTTTCCCAGGGCTGGCCTCAGGCTGTGATAGCTACAAATACTGAACGTTTAGAGGCAGAATATTTGCCTATGACAATAGTCTGGCAGCTGCAAAAATAGTACTAGTAGCAATAATATCTTTATATTATTGTAAAAGTTATTGACACTTTTGACCGAGCAACTATGACTTGTTAAGTATTCCCTCTCTGGGGCGCCTGGGTGGCTCAGTCAGTTAAGCGTCCGACTTCAGCTCAGGTCATGATCTCAAGGTTCGTGGGTTCGAGCCCCGCATCAGTCTCTGTGCTGACAGCCAGCTCAGAGCCTGGAGCCTGTTTCAGGTTCTGTGTCTCCCTCTCTCTCTGCCCCTCTCCTGTTCATGCTGCCTCTGTCTCTCTCAGAAATAAATAAAACATTAAAAAAATGTAAGTGTTGCCTCTCTATCTCCTCATTTAATCATTATTACAACTCTATGAACTAGGTCATATTCACTTTTGCAGATGAGAACACCAAAACTCAGAGGTTAAATAGCTTTCCTAGGCTGGGAGGTGGTAGATCTGTGACCCAGACCTGATTTGAGGGAGGCTTATGCTGGCATTCTTTCTAGACACCTGCCCTGCTCCCAGGGCCACAAGCACGGTGGCAGCTCTAGCACAGACTAGGCTGGTGTGAAGCTCCAACTCTCTCCCCTGCGCCTCCCTCCCGTGGTCACCATCACCTGGCATTGGCATGGACGTGGAAGGAACCCTCTGGGTCCCTCTGCACCTCTCTGCTGCTGCCTTGGGATTCTGCCCTTGCAGTTTGAGAAACTCTGGAATCAAGCAAGGCTTGATACACTGAGTCACCTTATGCCCATTCTCAGGGGCTCTAGTCAAGCCACAAGTCTCTTGAGACCTACTCAAACACTAGGTGTGCTCTGTGCTGAGTGAGGAACTCAGCTCCAGGACCAGCTGGCTCCTTCCTGTGCACAGCAGGGCTGGTGTGAGGGGCTGGGCTGGGGGGTGAGGACGCAGGCCGAAGGGCCTTCCCCCCCTACGTGCTTGCCCCGTATTCTCCAGGATGCAATGGAAGAGTCAAACCTGGGGTGCCTGACTGGGATTTGATGGGCATTTGTAGTGTCCTGGAAATATAATTTTTAAGACCACAAGGTGATTTTATACCCATTTCTTTTGAAGGCTATGAGAAAACCTAAATGAGGTATAAAGGCAGGTATAAAGACATCTTACTACTTAAGATGAATTTTCTTGAACAGAGACCAGTATTTTTGTAGGGAGAAAGTACCCTCTCCCTTCAACTCTCTGAGCAGGAGCTCTGGAGAGAGAGGAGGCTTCGAGCTGCTTTGATAAGGAGGTGAGAGTCAGCTAGCTGGGCTGTGCCTACTGCCAATGTCCTGTTCTTTTGTTTTCCTGAAATGCTCTGCTAGTGATGTCACTAGAATTGTCTTATCAATTTTTTTTTCATAAGGTTGGTCCTCATGAAGAATCTTAGATGGGAAGTAGGAACAGAGAGGAGAAAAATATACAGGAAGATAGTTTCATTCTCTTTGTGCTCAAGAAGTTAGGTTCTTGGGATGTTCTGGATATGATATTGATTAGAGTTTATTTAAAAATTGTTTCTTAACATTTATTTAGTTTTGTGAGACAGACACAGAGCACGAGCAGATGAAGGGCAGAGAGAGAGAGAGAGAGAGAGAGGGAGACATAGAATCTGAAACAGGCTCCAGGCTCTGAGCTATAGCAGAGAGCCTGATGCAGGACTCAGGCTCACAAACCTCAAGGTCATGACCTGAGCCAAAGTCAAATGCTTACCTGACTGAATGACCCAGGAACCCCTAGACTTCATTTTTTATCTATTTAAACTTTTTCTAAATCTATGTAGAATTAGTATCATCATGAGCCCACTTATGATGAGTGGCTGGGAAAGGTCACAGTCCCTGGATTCCTCTAGGAAGAAGTTCTGTCAGTTCTTGTCTATCCTAAGTGCTCTGATATCATGCTTGTGTGGATCCAGAGAAATGGGCAGGATAGAGACTCTCTCCCCTCCAGAGACCTCAGAGTGTGTGATGTCACAAGCTTGATGAAGGAGGTTTGGGTCTGAGGACAAGTTTCTCACTCACCAATTTAGACATCTCCCAACTGCTCCAGGCTCACCTTCATCTGTGAATTGAGGACCAATAATGACAACAGGAAGGACGCTTCTCTCCTAAGGAAGCCATGATGGTTCAGTAAATCAATGTGTATGGAAACATTTGATTAGCCCTGATGCACTCTGCTAATGTACAACGTTAAGGACCCCTGCACATTCCAGGTCATCTCAACATGGTGCCTATAAGGTCACATACAGAAGATGTGCTCAATACAAATATACTTACAATGGCCTTTGCTAGCTACATTTCAAAGAGCATAGTTATTGCTCTGAAGCAGTATATAAACATTAATTTTCTCTGAGTATCTGACAAACATCACTGACGCTTTCTCTCCCTCTCTTTCAAACAAACAAACAAACAAAACAAAAACCCAGCAAAAATAAACCATGCTGCTACACACATCTGGGAACACTTCCCATACAATGTCTGGGGTCTCACCGTCTTCTGCTAACACCTATCCCAGCTTAAGCAATGCCTGTGCTAGAGATTCAGAGGCTACAGCCCTCTGAGTGGAGTCTGAGAGAGACACAGACTATGTAGAGAAATGAATGTAATAATCACGTTTGCCATTTGCCTGAGAAAGATCCTTGTGGGGCACATCCCTGAGATTCTAATGTATTCACATGATGCTCCTGGAAAAATAGCTTGTGTCGGATTATAACTAGTCTGTTTAAATGAAAATGTGTTCAAGTTAAAGAATGGGACTGCCCTACATACAGGGCCACCCTCCGCTCACTGAGGCTTTTGTGCACAAAGTTGTGGTCCCGATATCTGAACCCTCCTGTGTCCACAATGGGCGGCTATCCGGTATCTGCGGCGAGGTCTCATTACGGGAGGGCCCGGCGCCTCCAGGACGCTGGCGTGCCTGCTCAGGGCCCAGCTTATCGAAGATCTGAGAGCCTCCTGCCAACGGCCCGGGCCGCGTCCACCCTGGCCTCTCTCAGGGGACTGGATTTTACCTTGAGCCAACACACGGCTTTTGGCTTCACGGTGCTTCTGCGAAGTAGGATTCCATTTTGGACGCGAGGCGTTGGGGACCAGAGCCAGGTCAGCCAAGGTGGAAACGTAAAAAGTCCACACCCAGATCAAATCGGGCGGGGTGAGACCACGTCCAGAAATGGAAAAGGAACAGGAAAGAAAATAGCTGAGCAGGAAAGGCTTTGCTGCCCTCTCCACATCCAGCCAGAGCCTTCGATGGAAAGGCACAGAAGGTATTGGCCTCTGGTAGTGCCCAAAGGCAGCCTGGGCCCTTGCTTTTAAGCTCCCAGGGCACGACCTCATATTTCCGGGTGCTTGATGGCATCTCGGCTGTTGGATGTAAATGTCCCCCCCATGAGAGAAGCCCAGGCAGCTCGCCCGGCCGGCCGAGCCCGCGCTCCCTGGGATTCCAGAGATCCGAGGCCTCCTGGAAGGCAGATGGCGAGAAGCCCGCGCGTTGGCGCCTCTGCCCCCAGCTAGATCAAGTGGCACAGCGCAGGCAGCTGGAAGGCACCCGCACGGGGAACTCGAGCACTATGCTCAGAAAGCTGCACTCCCTCTTTAACTCCGGCCCGCACAGGAAGGCGGAGGTGGCCGAGAATTCCTGCTACGATAGAGCCAGCCCGGCCGTGAGGCTGATCCGCAGCAGCTCCATGTACGTGGTCGGGGACCACGGGGAGAAGTTCAGCGAGTCCTTAAAGAAGTACAAAAGCACCAGCAGCATGGACACCAGCCTGTACTACATGCAGCAGGAAGGCGACCGGGCGTGGATGTACTCTCGCACCCAGGACTGTCTGCAGTACTTACAGGAGCTGCTGGCCTTGCGGAAGAAGTATCTCAGCAGCCTCCAGGACCTGAAGCCCCACCGCGCCCAGGGCGTCTCCTCTACCTCCTCCAAATCTTCCAAGAGGGCGGAAAAGGCCCCTGGCCAGTCCACCTCCAAAGAAATAAAGGTAAGTGCTGTTGAGATGCACAGTTTAGATGAGAATTCTTCCAAGAGCCTAGATGCTGGTTGGAAAGTTGGCTCGCCTCCCCCCCTTTTCCCGTCCACGCACAGCCTAATTAGCCTGCACGTTCTGAACAATGGCTCAGTCATCCTAAGACTCTCCGCGGCCACCTCCTCGGCCTGAGGAAGGTCACCGGTACCAAGTTGATTGTTTTTCAGGAGGAGGTGATGGGGAAGAGCAGTTAGTGGTATGGACAGAGCAGCCTGGGTGGGGAGGGCTTGGGCCTTGGTGTCAGGTGGTCCTGTGTAGGCATTGTACCTCTGTCATTTACCACCCACTTTATGGATGAGAGAGTGCTAGCGTGGCACCTAAAAATCCCAGTGAAAAGCAAAATCTTCATGAGCCTTAGATGTTCTCAACTAGCTAGGTGTTTGGCTGCGTGGGAGCCGAGCAACTGGAGGGTTTGCTCTGTCTATACCTCTGGCTCCGGGTATGCTGGGAACTCAGGCACAGCCTCGAGGGTGCCCGTGGCTTCCTGGAGGTTGCATGACCTTGCTGGGCCCTGGAGGCCTCAGGCCCAGACACACCCTGCGGGCAATGAGTGCAAGAAGTAACTGTCAGTGATCTTGCTGTTTACACTTACCGTGGTGTTTGTACACATCATCTTTCTTGGGGCCATCTAACAATACCGGAAGGTCAGCAGGAGAAACTCCCGTGTCACAGCTAAGCGAGCTCAGACTGGATGACCTGTTCCGATAGGACCTTCAACTCATTAGGTGACTCATTCCTTCATTCCTCAAACTCTTTTTTTTTTTTTTTTTTTCAAATGCCTGAGGTTTCAGGCTGTTTTAAGTTCCCATCAGATGTTTTCCTGATGACTGGGCTCCATGGTACTCCAAGCAGACCTGTCTTTCCCACATCCCATTTCCCTACAGTATGTCCTAAGGGCTGAGCAAGCCTCATTAACATTGAATGACTGATTAACCGCCTCTCAAATCTCTAGGGCTTGGTCTCACCCTGCTGGTTTCTACTGTCTGTATTTTATCCCAGGTGAGGACAGCTGAAATAATCACTTCAACTCCCAAAGTATGTCAGTGTCTCAGTACCTACCCTTGGGTTCCAGGACTGAATCCATGGCCAGCCAGCTGTAGAAGTGTGAGCCTGACACCCCTCCTTCGGGGTTACCTCCCATGACAGAAAGGGCTGCAGTTGGTTCTGGACTCCCAGCTTGAGTATCCTGGGGTTCTAGATCCCGGTTAGCTTCCCTCCAGGCACTACATTTTCCTGAACCAATGGCCTTCTCTCTTCATAAAGCCTACTTCCCTTTGTCCATGCGCTCCTCTTATAGTTCAGCTGTCTGAAGATACAAGAAGGGCTAGGGGCAGAGTAACCAGCTCCGGCCAAATGGGAATGGCTGTCAAGGGAATGACACAAAGCATGGATGTCCTCAGGAGGTGCCTCTTGCCATGGTGTAACCAGAAAAAAGGTTTTAAAATGGCTTTGAAGGCAGTCAGCTAACACTGAATTTTAGTTCTGAATTCACCCACTGTGTGCCTTTGAGTTCCATTGGCCTCTCTGGGCCTTCGTTTCTGTAGCATACAAATGGAAATAAGCGTACACCTTGTGAGGAAAAAGCAATACCCTGCCCGTGATAGGACCTGGCACTTATTAGGTCATCCAGTGTTTACTAACTCTGAAATGGAAGGTGCAGGAGACTTTTTATCCACCTGCAGACAAGCAGTCTCCTTCCTGGCCCCTCAAGAAAGAGCTGTGTGCTGGGTGTGCTGGAGAAATAATGGGTGCCATCTCTGAGGCTAGCAAGGTGGCCTGTGGCTGCCTGGCTCTGTGCATGGCAGGGGGACCAGAGGGGACCAGAGAGTTCCTTTCTTCTGGAATGCTGTCACCTTCCTGTGTTGGTAGGAAATGCACACTGATGCTCAGATTTAGGGCAAACAACATTCGTTTCCCTGACCCGCTGCAATGTGCTGACTTGTGTCTCCCCAAAATCATATGTTGAAGTCCTAACCCCCCAGTACCTCAGAAGGTGACCTTGTTTTGAAATAGTCTGATTACAGATGTAATTAGGTTGATTGCAAGTGTTAGGATGGGCCCCTAATCTGACACCACTGGGGTCCCTATAAGAAGGGGAAATTGGGCCACATACACACAGAGGCCACCGGGCGAGGTCTGAAGTTGGCTGGCACACGCTGAGGGCCCCCCAGAAGCTGGGTGAGCCCTGGAAGTGGCTTCAAAAAGAACATGGCGCTGACAAGATCTTGGTCTCAGGCTTCTGGCTTCCAGACTGAGACAATAAGTTTCTGTCGCGCTAAGTGGCCCAGTTAGTGGTACTTTGCTCTGACGGCCCTGGGAAATAAGGACGGCCCTCCACAGAGCTAGCCTTTTCTCTTCTCCAACATTAGTCTACACACATCTCTGTTCTAGCAGTTATCCCACCCTACTGTGGCTTGTTAGCATGTGTGTCTCCTCTGGAAGATGGCGGCCACTCTGGTGAGCTTGATAAAGTTGAAACAGTATCTTGGCCATTCTTCTATCCACAGAGCACAGCAGCGAATACTTCTTGGTCGCTGATGGATGCTTTATACACTTTAAAGTCTGGTCTTCCATGCGTAGATTCTGGAAGAGCTGGCCCTCATGTGGGGAGTGAGCAGTGTTCTCTGGGCACCACAGCACCATGCGGAGACCTTCTCTCCCTCCCCACAGATACCAGCCCTCAGCCTTGGCCACAGAACTTAAGTTCCCCTGTCTGTCTCTCTTTTCTGGAAAGATAATGGCTTTTAGACTGTTCCACTTAAAACCCTCAGTAAGGGGGCACCTGGGTGGCTCAGTCGGTTAAGCGTCCGACTTCAGCTCAGGTCATGCTCTCACGGTTTGTGGGTTCAAGCCCCGCATCAGGCTCTGTGCTGACAGCCAGCTCAGAGCCTGGAGCCTGTTTCAGATTCTGTGTCTCCCTCTCTATCTCTGTCCCTTCCCCGCTTGTGCTCTGTCTCTCTCCAAAATAAACAAGCATTAAAAAATTAAAAAAAAAAAAAAAAAGAAATATATTTTAGGTACTGACCCAGTTGACTCAATACAAACAACCAAAACAAAAATTTCATGAAATACACATATTCCTGTTCTCTGTTTGGTCCTCTGATGTCTTTACAAAATATTCTATACAATTCTTGCTTGTTTCTAATGTTGGTCATGACACACTCAGTTTATTTCACAAGCTACTACAGGGTCAAGACCCACGGTTTCTCATACCCCAGATGAAGGCATTCCAGTAGAGCCTGTTGAAATGTTAACAATGTCTAAGGCGTCTACGGCCATACCACCCTGAATGCGCCCGATCTCGTCTGATCTCGGAAACTAAGCAGGGTCGGGCCTGGTTAGTACTTGGATGGGAGAACAATGTCTAAGGCATTAGACACCAGGGTGCCAACCGGTGTGCTGTCCCAGCTTTGGAGATAAGACAGACTGGATGTCCCCACGTGCATAGATGGGAGGAGGAAGTGAGCACAGGCCAGAAGTGAGGCAAGCCTGGGGTGGGTGTGGGAAGCCCCGCCTGGGCCCCTGCATGGGGAGGTCGTGGCCAGGCTCTGTGACAATCTGTTTCTCCCTCAAAATAGGAGATCATTACAAAAATGAGCGAAACGCACATTTTACAACATTTTGAAATCAAAACAAAAACCCCACATCTGAAGACTTTTGTTGTCAGTATTCGGTATGAGCTGTAGTCTGAGACTCATTGTTTAGAATTTCTGACACAGGGGCGCCTGGGTGGCTCAGTCGGTTGAGTGTCCAACTTCAACTCAGGTCATGATCCCAAGGTTTGTGAGTTTGAGCTCCACCATTGGGCTCTCTGTGCTGACAGCTGAGAGCCTGGAACCTGCTTCGGATTCTGTGTCTCCCTCTCTTTCTGCCTCTCCCCCACTCATGCTCTGTCTCAAAAATAAATAAAGCATTAAAATAAAAAAGAATTTCCAACACAGTGTAACATTCATGCGGCAGAAGGAGAGCCTATTTGAAATGGGTCCTGTCCTGGAACATAGAGTTTCCGAACCAATAAGGCAAAGCCAGTCAGCCCCTGCCCTGGGCACCTCAGGTGTTCCTGTCAGGGAAGAGGAGTGTTGCCAATCTCCTCCACACACCGCCCCCTCCTCCGTCACCGCTGCTCCTCTGCCACAGCCCAGGCACAATCAGGAACCATCAGCAATCATTCCTGACTTCTAATCATCCTCTAAACCCAGCATGTTGAGTATTAATTAGTCCATTCTACAGATGAGAAAACGGGGTCAGACATTAAGTGATTTATGTGAGGTTGTGCACCTGATGAAGAGAGAGCCAGGATTTGAACCCAGTGTGTGTGCCAGAGCTCACACTCTGGTCAATGTAGCCACAGCGCCTCTCAGACAGAAAACACATTTTGAGCTTGTATAATAAATATTGATGGGGGAGTGTGCACCTCAGGATGAGGTAAGCAGGCTTCTTTAGCCTGCACACCTGGGTCAAGGAGGGTCATCGGAGAGGAACCAGCCTCCTACTCCACCCAGATTTTGTACTAGGGCAAAGCTCTCTCATGGGGACTGAATGGCTTAGGACTCCCTTGTCCAGGAGAAACCTAGGCCAGAAGCATGCCCAGAAGGTACACATCAAGTTCTCTTCCCTCCACAATCCAGGAGTCAAATTTCCCTCCCTCTCCCTTCAGCTTCCCTTCACATGGCTACTTCCGAGTCCAAATTTCACTCTTGGTCTCTGTAGCATTGAAATTCTGAGTTTGTAGTGCCTACTCTTGCATGAGGAAGAAGACTGGGTAAACAGTGTGAACACAGCTACAAGTTCACGATGGGACAGATTGTGTCCTCAAATCATTTCAACAGAAATAGCTTTTCATTCTTCCTAACTCATTCTAAGTATCTCAGGCGAGCCACATACCAGCAGAAAGAGTAGCAGCAGAAATTGAAAAGTTGGGAGGCACTAAAACATCAACAGAAAATCAGGAACATTCAAAAGACTATGCAGATTATACAGCTAATTCAGCGGCTATAGATGAGCTTTAGATCTGGTTCTGCATCTCTTGGACGCTACAATAAAGAAAGAGCAGGACTCACTGAAAAATTCTGAGAGGAATCATACCCTTTGGTTAGTGGAAAGGAAATTTTTTTCCAGCTGTAAGTCCCCAATTGCTCATATGGGTCCTGATGAGAGAACCATGTGTGATGTGGTTTGTAATACCTTCAATAATATTTATGTAACAACTTCCTTCCTTCTTTCCTTCCTTCCTTCCTTCCTTCCTTCCTTCCTTCCTTCCTTCCTTCCTTCCATTGTCCATCAATGTATATTGTTGTTGTCAGAAACAGGGTGTGTGCCAGCAACTGTTGTAAATACGGGTGAGCAAGTCAAAGTCCCTGTCCTCATGGGTGGTCACTCTTGTGGGAGACCTAAGGCAATAACCCAGTACATATGTTGTGTATGGTGGCGACTTCTCAGAGCCCCTGCTGTGACAACCCTACACTGCATCTTAGTGAGGGTCCGGGGAGTGGCACCTGGGCACATAAGCTCTGCCCGTCCCTTTCAGATCCAGCAGAGAATTCAGATGCCACAGGCATGGATGAACCCCATGCTCTCCCAAAGATCTTTGTCAAAATCCCCTGAAGGCGTGGTTGCATTCATGAGAGAAAAGGTCTGTGAAAAGTAAAAAGCTATCCTGTTATGTTTCTGGCTATTTTTCCCTCTTCTATCAGCATCCCTGAAAACAAATTTCTCCCCTTGCACTCTGTTT
The DNA here is from genome assembly GCF_003009895.1 of Hyaena hyaena. NCBI lineage: Eukaryota > Metazoa > Chordata > Mammalia > Carnivora > Hyaenidae > Hyaena > Hyaena hyaena. The sequence continues at coordinate 595,069 of NW_024080738.1, read as the reverse complement.
TGGGGTCTTGTCTGGGACGTGACTGGCCTCTGCTCTGTGTTTCTCTCCTCCCCTGGTTCTCTAGGAAATTTCTTCCAGATGCGGGGAGGGGTGCTGGGCTATTTGACTTCTCTCTTTCCACTCCTCATAAAAGCCACTTCTCTCAGCTTGGATTTGTTTTCTGAAATAATAGCTTTAATTTACATACCATGAAACTCACCCTTTAAAGTGTACTACTCGGTGGTTAGTATATTCGAAATTGTGCAACCCATCACCACTATCTAATTCTAGAACATTTCATCACCTATTTCAGTTGTGTGTGTGTGTGTGTGTGGCAAAATAAACATAATACGTACCAAAGTCAACATGGTACTTCTTAGCACCTTAAATGAGTGCTTTTGAGTGTCCTGATTATGGGTAATGAAGTATAATGCAATGAATGAATTCTTAAGAAATTGTTTCTTGGGGCACCTGGGTGGCTCAGTCAGTTGAGCGACCGACTTCGGCTCAGGTCATGATCTCGTGGTTTGTGGGTTCAGGTCCCGTGTCGGGCTCTGTGCTGACGACTAGCTCAGAGCCTGGAGCCTGCTTCAGATTCTGTGTCTCCTCCTCTCTCTACCCCTCCCCGGTTCATGCTCTGTCTTTCTCTGTCTCTCAATAATAAATAAATGTAAAAAAAGAAAAAATAAAAAATAAAAAAAAGAAACTGTTTCTCTTTGGATGATATTATATAAATTTATTTTGAAGAGAAATGTAGGCACCTTTCAAGTTGTTACTCATCAGACAATAACCAGAGTTCTTCACACTATTCTTTCATGAATTTTTCCAAATGACTGTTTATATACGCCCACAATAATTCACCCAAGAGACTAGTAAGCCTGAGTTAATATATTTTTAGAACCTTTATGAAATGTATTAGTAGCACACTAGAAAATGAATCCATTAAGAGGTCAGGGAGGCTCTAAAAATATTTCATTTAGGAATCAGGAAAATGCTTTTACATAAGGTCTGACAATTATTTCTTTTTTTTTTTTAATTTTTTTTTTAATTTATTATTTCTAGGAGAGAGAGAGAGACAGCGTGAGCAGGGGAGGGTCAGAGAGAGAGGGAGTCACAGACTGAAACAGGCTCCAGGCTCCGAGCTGGCAGTCAGCACAGAGCCCGATGCGGGGCTCGAACCCACGAACGTGAGATCATGACCTAAGCGAAAGTCGGGCGCTTAACCGACTAAGCCACCCAGGCGCCCCTATTTCTTTATTTCTTAAAGTGTAAAAGCCTTTTCTAGTAAAATAAACTTCAAAAAATTTGACCACGTTAACCATTTTCAAGTGTGTAATTCCCCGGCATGAAGCGCATGCACACTGTTGTGAAACTATCCATTTCCAGAACTTTTCCATCACCCGGACAGCAAGTCTCCATCCAAGAGACAATAATGCTCCATTGTCCTGCTCCTCCCGCCCCTGCTAACTTCTACTTTCTGTCTCTACGGTTACGCCTGCTCTAAAAATCTCTTCTAAATGGAACCGTACAGTATTCATCCTTCTGTGAGTGGCTTCCGCCATTCCGCATGTTTCCACGTTTCATCCCTATTGCTGTGCATGTCAGAGCTTCCTTCCTTTTGTACAGGCTGCTCAGGCAGCCTGGGTTTTGATGGGTGGTGAAGAGGAACAGTTTGAGATTTTGTTGACTCTGACCAGAGTCCTTGTTAGCATTTGGGGTTCTAAGGACAGCTCCCCGCATTGTTAGGGCCAGGTAAACAGGTCCACAGCAGGCATCCTTGCCTCTATGAGAACTGGGCCATGTCAGTGGACCCCAGTCGAGGTGGCCTCAGGGAGGCTGGCCGCAGAGGCTAGGCTGGCCCACGGAGGCAGCTGAGGACTGGCTGCAGTGCCCCAAGGAACACTGCCCAGATGGTTTGGGTTGGTCATTTTCCAAAGCCAGGAATATCAGTCACCCACCACAACCAGAAGAAATGTTATTAATTCTCCATGAATCATTTGGTTCTGAGCAGCTTGGATTCCTGATATGTCTGCCTTGACGAACTAGCTGCAGATGCATACCCATCCCTGCACCCACCCCACCTCGCTCCAGCTAAAGAAATTCATCTGCTACAATGGTTTAAAAAGAACCAACGGAATTCTAGAGAATGCTTGCCAAAAGAAATTGATTTTTATTTAAAGTAGTTTTATTCTGGCCATAGTTTGTTTTCAGAATCAGTTTTCTATTGAGGCCATCCAATCCTGCTTCATCAAATAAGACCATGTCAACAGCAAATAGAAGATTCTTTCTCCTCTATGGCAGGAGGATCCGAATCCAATTCATCTCAAAAGACTCCAAGTCATCCATGTATAATATGTCTATATAATTTCATATGGGATAGAAAGTAGGTTCTAGATCTATTTTTACACCTCTAGGAATTACTTTTCAGATCTATTGGGAAGACTTTATACAAACACAGCAATATTAAAATGCAGGTTTTCTGTGAGCACCAGTTACCGGGAAAGTCTCTATCACTTGGCCTATGTCTGGTTTGCAGATTTGAAAGGCAGTACTAATTCAATATGAGCTGCAAGGAATATTCTATTTTGCTTGGCAGAGTTCTCTACAAGATGACAAACAGTATAATAATGATTGATAAGAAAGCACATAGTTCCTGTAGCCCCTCTCAGTTAGACTACAGGATGGGTGATTATACTCCCCAATCTATTTCCCAGGCACGTGCTGTTTGCTCAGCCTAGAAATAGTACTTCCTCCTCCCTTTTCCCTCTTCACCACACCCTATACACCTGGCTCTCTTCTTGCCTTTTAACAGCAGAGACATTATTTCCCCAGGAAGCCATTTCTCACATCCACAGTCTAAGACAGTGGACTCCCCCTCCTCTTGTGTCTGACCCTCATCTTAACGTGTAGCACCCAGCACCCAGCACTCAGTACCCAGTGCTGTAATTGTCTGTTCATTTGCTATTTCTGCTACTGGCTGTGAGCTCACTGAGTGGGGCCACTGTGCCTTATTTATCTTTTTACCTCCAACCTCTTGCATGGCTCCAAGCACATAGCAGACATTCAATAAACCAACAAGCTGAGAAACTCCGACTGTATTTTAAGAAGGATTAAGAAGAAAATTGTTGCAAAATTTGGTGGAAGATAAACAAAAGTAGTAGTTCTGTTGTTTTCACTTAGTGGAAATGTTTCTCTTATTTTTAGAGGCGTAGAATATAGTTTGAATATATTTATATGGAATCATATCCTAATATGAAAACATCCAGTGTGTAATGGCTCAGAATTTACCATCAAAAGGACACTGGGTAAACTTAAAAAAAATGGGTGATAAAATTATATTTGCTCTTTAGCTGAAATGTATAAAACACAGAAAAATATAAGAAATAAAATAAAAATGACTTAGAATCTTACCATTTAGAGATAGTCACTATAAAATATTTAGGTATATTTTCTTTCAATCATTTATTTCCTGTATATTTGCATATATGTATATTAGGGTTGTCAGCTAAAAGGATGCTTATTTAAATTTGAATTTAAGATAAGTGATGGAATTCTTTTTGTATAATTATGTCCATGCAATATTTGATATATATTTATATTAAAAAATTATTCATTGTTTATGTGAAATTGAAATTTAACTGCTGTCCTATGGTTTGCTTTTTTGTTCTTGTTTTTGTTTATTTGTTTTGAGAGAGAGCAAGAGTGTGAGTAGGGAGGGGCAGAGAGGAAGGGGGAGAGAGAGAGAATCCCAAGCAGGCTCCATGCTCTCAGTGAGGAGTCTGACGTGGGGCTCGAACCCACAAACTGAGATCATGAACTGAGCCAAAACCAAGAGTTGGCCACTTAACCAACTTGGCCATCCTGGCTCCCTTGCTATTCTATATTTTTATTGGCTAAATTTGACAACCCTAATGTATGTGTATCTATGAATTTACTAAATTTGGTTTATACCATATACTTCTTAATAATCTCCTTTAGTTAATATTATATTTTATGGATTCTTTCCCTCTCACTGAGTTTTTTTAAAAAATTATTTTATTTATTTGAGAGAGAAAGATAGCATGAGTAGGGGAGGGGTAGAGAGAGAAGGAGAGCAGATCCCAAGCAGGCTCCCAATGCGGGGCTTGAACCCATGAAGATGAGAGATCAAGATCTGAGCTGATACCAAGAATCAGATGCTGAACTGACTGAGGAACCCAGGTGCCCTCGTAGTTCCATTTTTAAAAACCCAACTTTTTTGTCAATCAGCAATGTATTTTGACATGAAGTGGGAAGTGAGAATCCAACTTGACTTCTCCCCAATGGCAAAGTTTCTCAACACCATTTATTGACAAATCCATCCCTTCTCTCACTGGATTGTAATGTTTCACTTGCTGTACATGTAGGCTTGGTACTATGTGTCAAGGTTATTCTTTCAATTTAATCAGGCTTCTAACTGATAATTGTGAGCCAATTTTTTTACTCAGTGGGATGATCATTTAGATGACATGTAAGGTGAGCAGCTACCAGCTGTTGGCAAAAGAAATAATGGTCTAAAGATGAAAAGGCAGTGAGAAAAAAAACTGAACCTATCAACCCGTGAGTCTACAATCTCTAATGTCAAAGACAGGCGATGTGTGCCTATACTCCCAAAATGATTGTAATGTTATTTATGATAGGTAATGCCAGAGTTGAGTTATCCTAAACTTTGTGGCAACCTTTTTTCTTCTTTTTATCTCTTTGGAGTGACTTTCTCAGCTTTCTTGTCTACTTTGCCAGTCTTTTTTTCAGCTCAGGCGAGGGTACCATTTAGCTTATCTGTTGAAAAGGTGTATATGGGTATATGTATGTATGTAATTAAATTTCAATGATTGTACTTTTTTCTAAGTTGCCTTTTCTTTGCTTCTCATAGCTCAGTTCCTGTATCATAAACATCCATTCTTTCTTTACAACTACCCCTCGATTAGGTATACACTTCCTTAGGTGTTGGAATATAAAAGGTAAGTTATCACTTTGGACTTGGTCTTAAATATGCATTCCAAGACGACAGAAGGCAGAGAAGATGTATTAGAGCTTTTAGGGTCTGTCCTCAAAAGCCTCAAAAGCTCTTTTTTTTTTTTTTCTTTTTGGTAATATTAAGTTGCTTGTGAATAAACTTGAGCTGTTTTGCATTTAATTTCACCCAGCTGAATGGTCCGAGGAAAAATGATCTCCCCAAGCCAGACTAGTTCCCCATTTGGTCCTGGAAATTTCATCACGATATACTGACATTCATATTTCCAGATATTATATGCTCTAGAGAGTATTATCAGTACTCCATAAAAATAAGCAGTATAGAGTTCTTAAAAATTGCCAAGTTAAATCCCAAAGGACACATTAGTAACATGCAAACTGATTCAAGAATATAAACATTATGTAATGGCATGTATGTAGCATATATTCATCCACTCAATGAATAATCACTACCCTGTGCCAAGCACTGAAACAGGTGCTCGGCATTCATAGGTGAAAAGGCAGCGTGTCTGCCCTGACACAGCCCATAGTCTCAGGCTGCAAACTTCACATAACTGTCTGAACCACACTGGTGTGTCGAAGTTTCTTGGCAGAGAAACAGGTAGAGTTTCAATCAGAATGTCGGGAGTTGTGTATATATCCCACAACCTAGCTCATATAGGCAGTGGCTGGTGGTGAGCATCTATCACAAGAGTCGTATCTGTGAGTGTTAATTGACGAAGCATTGCCAAGGAAGAGGTGAAAGATCAGTGGTCTAGTGTGGGGCTACTGAGGACATAATCCAATGTGGTGTAGTGGACTATCCACACCACACAGAACATGTGAAGAGGTAAGATATGCCAGGTCTGTGTGCTGCAGGGAGGGGAGGTGACATAGGAGCTGGCCCTCCTGAGGATGTGAGGGGGACGCCCAGCCAGGGCAGGTGAGAGGAAGGTAGATGTTTAGTGGCGGCCATCTTGGCTTTGGGTGGGTTTAGAAGGAACCCCGACTCTAACCTCTGACAAAATCTTACTGTTTACAACCGGAAGTTTTTGGAGAATCCAGACTTCTCATAGACAAATACTGAGAGATCCCAGAAGAACAACAACAAATTGGAGAAAGATAGGACCCCGGATGGCAGATGAAAGCAGGCAGGGTGGCAGCTGATATGAAAGGCAGAAAAATATCATAAACTGCACCGAGGGACTCAGAAATTAGACGAGAAATGCAGTGGAGTTTGGTTTGGGAAAATGCAAAGGGCTCTATCTGGGAAAAGTAATCTGAGACCCAGGCCTGGTGCGAGGGGGCTGGTTCAGGGAGGCTTGGAAAATGATAACCTCAAGGCCACTGGAGGTTAAATGTGAAAAGCAAATGGGATTGGAGTCCGCAATGCAATCCAGATGCTTTCAGACCAGGTTCCTTCTCCCTGGGGCTGCTGTGGGGCCGATATCAAAGGAACATGAGCCCTGTGAACTGGGGCCTGAGCAGGTGCAAGAGGAAGCCTTTCCAAAGAAGTAGTTAAAAAATTCTGGGCTAGATGGGGCACCTGGGTAGCTCAGTCGGTTGAGCGTCCAACTTCGGCTCAGGACTGATCTCACCATTCGTGGGTTTGAGCCCCACACTGGGCTCTGTGCTGACAGCTCAGAGCCTGAAGCCTGCTTCGGATTCTGTGTCTCCCTCTCTCTCTCTCTGCCCCTCCCCTGCTCATGCTCTGTCTCTCTCTTTCTCTCTCAAAAATAAATAAACATAAAAAAAAGTTCTGGGCTAGGAAAAAGTCAAGACTGGAAGCGAAGCAGTCCTCTTGTATCTGGACTTCCAAATTCAGAGAGGGAACAGTAACTGTATCACACCCCTCCCAGGAGTGTTGATGATTCGTGTCCCATTTTGTACAACTACCTCCTTGTAAAGTGGATTCTGCTGTGATATTAGCCTGTGGCTTGAACCCTGAGCCTCAGTTGTCACTCTTGTGCTAGCGAGAGAATGTGGTAGTAGAGGGGGAAAAGGCCCACGGAAGCTGTGGGAGGCAAAAACAAAAAGCTAGAATGAGTCTGGCCTTAACCCGGCACTTGGAAAGGCCCGGGGAGAACAGACTTGTAGCTCAGCCTCGGTACTCAGAAAAATCGCTGCAGTGTCCATTTGGAGACACGTAAAAGTGTACGTTCTAAAGTATAATAGAAACTCTGTGAACCAAATGCCATGTAACTGACTTGCCGGGTCACTTGCTGCTTACCATGCTCTCCATGAAGCACGTACACAGAGAGCTGAGTACTTAGTTAGAAGCCTACCCCAAGCTGGGGTGTTACTGGCAAAATGCAAGATGATATATGCACATAGCACTACCTTGAACAGCAAAAGATTACAAAGAAGCCAAAGATCTGACAGCAGGGCACTGTGGCTTATTTAGATGGTGAGTCTGCACACACTGGAGCGATAGGCAGGTTTACCAGGGACGAGGAGGATCTCTTCTTCTGCTGGGAAGTAATCCTCAGGATACACTGAGTGAAGCAAGCAGTGTTTACAGTGGTATGTTGTGGGCTACCTTTTGTTTTTTTTTTTTTTAAAGTGGGTAAACACAAATGTAAGTCCACATGTGCTTATATTTTCAAAAGTTAACAATGGAGAGATAAACAAGAAACTTGGCATACACCCAACATGAAGTCTCGCGGAGGTGAATGGCAAACATTAAACCCAGGAAGCAAACAAAGTTGCGTGAATACAGGGAGAGGGGATGCCTCCCCAGGAGGTGATTTTAGGTCAAGTTTGGGGACAGGGACAAGAGGTAGATGTTCGGTACATCCCTGTGGGGGATGCTGTATACTCCCTGCTGGTACGGGGAGAGGATCAGAGGGCGGACGGAGTTGCTTTACTTGGCCCTCCGTGTGCAGAGGACACAGGGGATCTGGGCCCTGAAATCCAGGGCTTTTGTCCTCTTTCTTCAATGACCTGTGTTCTATCCCTTGGAGTCTTGTTCCTTGTGTCCTTATCTTGATAGAGACATTCCTGTCTGCTCTTGAAAAGCCAGGGAATATGACTGGCACTTAAGATTTCTATCCTAAATAATACCTTAAGATGGGGATTTGTGGGTACCTTTGTTCCGTCCCTGATGCTCGGACCCCTATAGAGCGGTGGTTCACAATTGCTGTGTATTAGGATCACTTGATTGTCTGAACTAACTGGTCTGGGAAAGGGCTAGGTACAGACCTTCTTTTACAGCACCCCAGGAGATTCTAATGTCCCACTGGAATTGGGCTCCCCAGTTATGGAACCACCCTGACAAGGATGCAGGAGAGGTATACCATCACCGTCTCCTAGGCCAGGCTCTCAGACTCCTTCCAGGGATGCCACTTTCACTTGCAGGGAAGGAAGACAGGGCTAAGGAAGGAAAGCAATTATTCCTTCATTTATACTTATGCTCCAACTTTATCCCATGAAGGGCCTGGGGGGACCTGATGAAGGCAGTTGGGGCAAGTGGGAAAAGTTCTCCTTTAGGGTGAGACTGGGTCACACAGGTATGTCTGGGTCAGCCACAGATAATGTCACCAAAGTTTCATTCTCTGGACACACCACGATCCATAAGCTCTTTTAACAGAAGCAAGTTTTATAACGGCAGGGTAGTGGATGGCCCAGCAGAGACTCCAGAAGTGGGATCTGGAAGAGCAGAGCCTCCAGAGCTGGCTGAGGAGCATATCTGTTAGGTGTCCCCAGAAGGCAATCACTTCTTAGCCTGGCATAAAGGGCAAGGCATGGGAGGGAGACCTCAGTCTAAAATCCTAAAGCTTGAGGCTTTGGAAACAAGCAGTATAGTTGAGTATTTGGTGGGAACAATCAACAAGTGTGGAGCTGAAAGGGCCCTTGTCCACTAGTTTTGATAGACAGAAAGTACAGTGGGTAAGATGGCAATACATATGGTAGTGATGTATTTCTTAATTTGAAAATGTGATCCTCAAAGGACAAAACGTGACAAGGTTCTGGAGATGTACAAGAGGCCACAGTCAAGGACACATATCAATGTAACTGACGGTGGTGAGCTCATTGGTTTCTGAGCTCATTGGTAGTTAAGACACCAAACCTGACTCTTTTCTAAACTCTTTAATAAATGAAAGCAGCTGTTTCAGGTTGCTTTGAGCTGCTGGCCCAAGTCTACTTCCTGAAGACGCTACAGAATGAAGAGCTTAGATCACGTTGTAGGGTGACCCCCCTCAAGAAAAAAGAATGCAATGCCCACATGTAAGACTGAGACCCTTGTATTAAGCCAAACATTGATGGAAGTCGCTGTCAGAGATGTAGAGGTGCTCTCTCCATGGGTTCTGAGATACAAAGACCTACAGACTTTGTACTCCTATTGAATTACATTTATCCTTCCTTTTGGGGTTCAGTTCAGATTGTGTACTTTCCCCATTCATTGTTTCTCACTTTTTCACTTCACAAAAAAATCTCTAAAATGATATGTGTCATAGAAGAATTAGGTAGGGATGAAGACCATAGAGCCTAGAGGAGAGAACAGCCCAGGAGAGGGGCGGTCTACCTGGAGAATGTGCTGACCCAGCCAGTCTTGATGGATGAATAGGACTCAGCTCCATGAGATATTCAAGGCGGAGAGACCAGTAAGAAAAAACAGAGGCAGGACAAGAATATTGACTTGCCATCAGGGATGATTCCTCCTGTCACTGGCCTGAAGGAAGGACGCCTGGTGAGGTGACCTGCTGGGCTCATACAGATGGCCAACCAGCCCTTCAAGTTTCAGTCCTGCGTCCCACTCCCAAGCCTTGATGTACCTGGTGTCGCCAAGTCTGGTGCATTTCCTGTTCCCGAGGGTCAAACTGTACTCCTTTTAGGTGCTTCCCTGACCCATGTTCTGGAAGTCTGGTCCTTTTGCTCTTTTACATCAGCTTGCCCTCTTCAATTGCTTAGCAACTGCCAGAGGCTTTTGGAAATATCTCTTTCCCTGGTGGCCCCTCTTTTCTCTTTGTCATTAGGGGCTTCTTTTTCCTGCTCTCCCTGCTTTTACTTCAGTGGGCTCATTGAAGGATATGTGGATAGTTTTCCACTTTTCACAGAGAAGATGTAAGTCTATGTTATGCTTATTTAAAATTTTCCCCAAGAAAGCCCCTCACAAATATAAAAGGAAAAACCCCACTATTTAAAAAGATTTTCTAGTAGTACAAAATGCATGCATTTCACCAACATCTTGTATGTACATACAGGTGTCATCATTTTATTTCCCAACATTCCAGTCTGTAATTTAATCATATTTACTTTTAATATCATCCCCCCTTTAAAAATGCCCACAACATGGCACAATAACAGATGCATGTATCAACGGAACAGAACGGGGACTCCAAAAATAAACCCATTGTTATAGGGTCAATTAATCTATGATGAAGGAGGCAAGACTGCACAATGGAGAAAAGACAGTCTTTTCAATAAATGGTGCTTGGAAAACTGGACAGCGACATGAAAAGGATGAAACTGGACCACTTTCGAACACTGTACACAAAAATGAATTCAAAATGGATCAAAGCTCGAAATGTGAGACCTGAAAGCATAAAAACCCTAGAAGAGAGCCCAGGCAATAGTTTCTCTGATATCACTGTAACAACATTTTTCTAGATATAGTTCCTAAGGCAAGGGAAACAAAAGCAAAAATCAACTTCAAGGTAAAAACTTTTTGCAGTCATGAATTTAAAGAAAGACGAGTCTAGGGGAGCCTGGGTGGCTCTAGGGTTACGCATCCAACTTCGGCTCAGGTCATGATCTCACAGTTCCAGGTCATGATCTCACAGTTTGTGGGTTTGAGTCCCACATTGGGCTCTGTGCTAACAGCTCGGAGCCTGGATCCTGCTTGGGATTCTGTGTGTGTGTCTCTCCCTCTGCCCTTCCCCTGCTTGCTCCTGCTCACTCACTCTCTTTCTCTCTCTCAACATAAATAAACATTAAAAATAGAACTCCCCTATGACCCAGCAATAGCACTGCTAGGAATTTACCCAAGGGATACAGGAGTGCTGATGTACAGGTGCACATGGACCCCAATGTTCATAGCAGCACTCTCAACAATAGCCAAAACATGGAAAGAGCCTAAGTGTCCATCAATGGACAAATGGATCAAGAAGATGTGGTTTATCTATACCATGGAATACTACATGGCAATGAGAAAGAATGAAATCTGGACATGTGTAGCATGTGGATGGATCTTGAGGGTGTTATGCTGAGTGAAATAAATCAGGCAGAGAAAGACAAATATCATATGTTTGCACATATAGGAGGATTAGGAGGAACTTAATGCAGGGCCGTGGGGGAGAAGAAGGGGGGAAATAGTAGGGGAGAGAGAGGGAGGCAAACCATGAGAGACTTTTGAATGTTGAGAACAAACTGAGGACTGATGGATGGGGGGGTGGGTGATGGGCATGGAGGAGGGCACTTGTGGGGATGAGCACTGGGTGTTATATGGAAGCCAACTTGACAATAAACTATTAAAAACAAAAGAAATAAATAAAAACATTCTAAATAAATAAATAGATAAATAAATAAATGAGAAATAGGAAGGTATGTTAGTTCTCAAGGGAGGGACAGAGAGAGAGAGAGAGAGAGGAAATCTGAAGCAGGCTCTAGGCTCTGAGCTATCAGCACAAGAACCCCATTTGGGGCTCAAACTCAGGACTTGTGAGATCATGACCTGAGCCGAAATCGGAGGCTTCACTGACTGAGCCACCCAGGCGCCTTTATTCCATATACTTTTCATACAATCATATTAATTTCTTTTCAATTTATTCCATGACTTGAGCCTAACTTGGCCACTTTAGGTACTGACAACTCTTTTAGAGCATTTCTGGCACCTTGTCCTTTCTTTCCTGCCACGAACATCTCATTGCCTTCCTAAGAAGCTGTACGATCTCCTAACAGTCCCCTAACTGCTTACCAGCAGGGAAAAAGTCCAAAGGAAGACTAAGTATTTTGCTTCCAGATCAATAACAGTCCCTGAGCTAGAAAGAGGTAGTTCTTATTATTCGTCTCTCCTTGAGGTAACTGGAGAGGTAAATTGTGAGGCCGGGGCATTCACCTTCCTTCCACAGGGCACTTACTCAAATTTACCTTTTAAACTCTGCAAATTCCTAACCTCACACGCATTAATTTCGGCAACAAGGAGTTCTTTTTGGCAGTTGTGGCTTGCTTATGTGTGGGTCCTCAGCGGCTGGCTCTGGCTACTCTCTCTCTCCTGCCCTTCACCTCTAGCAGAAAGCAACCACAAAGAAGTACTCCCAGTTCAGCGCGGATGTGGCGGAGGCCATGGCCTTCTTTGATTCCATCATTGCAGAGCTGGATACAGAGAAGAGGCCGAGGGCCACTAAGGCTGACCCTCCCAATGAGGACGTGGACTTCGTCGGTGAGTGCAGCCCGGGGCGGCGGCGGGGGGGGGGGGGGGGGGGGGGGGGGGGGGGGGGGGGATGCGGGAGGGGGAGGGAGGTCTCTGGAGTGGGCTGTAAAAGGAACCCCACTGGAGGGAAACTCGCACCTGCACTCTGTAGGCCCAGCCTGGGGCTCGCTCTTCTCGGGGCCCCTTGATTTAGTTGTCTCAGCTGCCGGCACCCAGCCTACCCTGGCCATATTTGGACAAGTATGCAATCCACTGGCCAAAGCTGAGACAAATGGGTCAAGAAAGGGATTGGAGGGGCTCCTGGGTGGCTCAGTCAGTTAAGCGTCCGACTTTGGCTCAGGTCATGACCTCCGGTGCACGAGTTCAAGACTCTCCTTTGGGCTCTGTGACTGGTGCCTGTGTCTCCCTCTCTCTCTGCTCCTCCCCCACTAGCGCTCTCTCTCTCTCTCTTAAATAAACATTAAAAAATCTTTTAAAAATAAATGAAAAATAAAATCGTTAAAAGAAAGGGATTGGAGGGGAGCTGGTGTTAATGCGTGGAAAGATAGAGGTTCAACATTGCAAGGTGAAGACTGGACAGCTGTCCCTCAACAATGTGAATATATTCCACACCCCCGCACTGCACGCCGGAAGATGGCTCAGACGGTAAATTTTATGTGTATTTCACTAGTTTTTTGTTTTAAAAGAAGACAAAGGGACAGAGAAACTTTTTAAAAATCTGTCTTTTGACTCTGCCTGAGCTAGTTTGGCGCCGTCCGCAGGACCGGCTCTGGACTCATACACATTCTGCCATATCCCTACCCTATAACTGCAGGGTCAGATCATCCCCCTCCCCCCATGCTCGCCTGTCCCAGCCTTTCTAAGCATCTGCTGTTGTATCCAGGCATTTGTCGGAGGTTCTCAGCCTGGGTCACCCTCTCTTGCTCCTTTCTGATGGCGAGTCCCTCCTTTCCCCGGGCCCCTGCTTGTCTCTTCCAGTGGCCACTAGCTCCCGGGAACACAGCTTGCATTCCAACTGGATCCTGAGGGCACCGCGCCGGCACTCTGAGGACATTGCTGGGCATACCGTGCACACGACAGATGGCCAGTTTCGAAGGAGCATGGAGTGCAGGACCTTTGGCACCCAGAGGAGGCTCGAGAGGCACCCCATTTACTTGCCCAAGGCTGTGGAAGGGGCGTTCAACACCTTGAAATTTAAGCCCAAAGCCTGCAAAAAAAAGTAAGTGCTTGGACCAATGGTACAGCCGAGATATTTTCATGTCCTCCAGAGTCCTGGGGTAGTTCTTAAGGTGCCTTGAGTCCCCATTCTATATACCAAAAATGATTTTTATAGATTTTGGGGGAAGGTGATCTTGGTTAAAGATTTATTTTTTTCCCCTAGGGCTGCCTGGGTGGCTCAGTCGGTTGAGTGTCCAACTTCAGCTCAGGTCATGATCTCATGGTTTGTGAGTTCAAGCCCCACATTAGGTTGTCAGCATAGAGCCCACTTCATGTTCTTGTCTGCTTCTCTCCCTGTCCCTCCTCCACTCGTGCTGTCTCTCTCACTCAAAAATAAATAAACCTTAACAAAAAATTAAACGATTGTTTCCCCTTAGTCTATTGATATACTCCAGTGTGGTTCACTGCTGTCTCCTAACTGTGACTTCCGCTCTGGATCTCCCTGCCTTTCCTTCTGGACTACCTAGCCTGCATGCTTTGTGCCACTCTCTTTCACTGTCCGCTCCCCCCCTCCCACCCAGTGCCACTGGCACCCTGTGTGCTACGAATTTTTTATGAGAGTTTAGGGTTGAGGAGGGCATAGCACCAAGAAGGAACCAACACCAGAATACTCAGATGCCCCTGCCTGGGAAAAGCATTGGCCGTAGATGGAGAACTTGCTGGCCGGGCTCCCCCTGGCCACTTTGTCATCATCTCTCGGCCGTTTTCCCTCCAGACCCAACTCTCCCAACACTAGTTCCCATCTTTAGCCTCCAAATTCCTGTGACTACTCATGCGGAGCAGTAAGTGCTCTCTTGCTCTGGCCAGTGCAGCCCATGCTGTAGGGACCTCACCTTTCACAGCAGAAGGGGGTCTATCTAGGTTCAGGTTTGTACAAGAGCCATTCAACTCTGATGGATTCAGAGCTTTTCTAAATAGCACTTTCCTCCCATAATAATGGACTATATACTGGACGTACTGAAACCAGGGCCCAGCCCTCATCATCCAATCATCCAGGCTTCCCCCTCAAGGCCAGCCCAGGGTCCAGCCCCCATGATGATACTGCTTTGTCCTCCACATGGCCCAGCACCCGGGAGCATCTGATGGTCTCCATTGGAATAGTGGATCAGAACATGGCTTCTCTGTGCAGCCAGCCACACCAAACTTAAACCCTCTGCCTCATTCCTCCCTTCCAGCCTGGGGAGCCCCAGACAGATCCTCTTCAACTTTTCAGGAGAAGACATGGAGTGGGATGCAGAGCTCTTTGCCCTGGAGCCCTCGGCGTCTACGGGGGAGGACTACCATGAGACAGAGAACCCCAGAGGGCAGTGGCTGCTTCGAGAGAAACTGTGGGAGCGAACCGTGCCCTGAGGCCCTTTGGGCCATTCAGCTGGATCCCTGAGAAGGTGGCTGCTTCACAGTAGCACAAGTGTTTGGTAGAATTAAAAATGCAAGTTGGAACAAAGTCAAGCCCATGAGCCCATCGGCACTGCCTGCTGGTGCCCAGTTAGTGCCAAACACACGTGCGGCCTCCCAGAGAACCAGCCTTAGGAGATTCTGGAGTCTGGCTCTCCTGGGACAGCAGTTAGCAGGTAGTTACAGCCCAGCTAGTCTCCTAGCAGGGAGTGGGAGTGTCCAGGCTCACTCCCTGGCCTACCCTGGCCTGTTTCAGTTCTCTGTGCATCTGTCCACGTGGCTGCTAACATTGTGCTCAGTTCAGGAAATGAGCCCACCCATGGCTCTCTGGCCAAAGTTTTCAGAAAGGTGGTTCCTGTCTCTACAGGGCTCAGAAATACCCTGATTACAGAGGTTGCCTTCCTTTGTGCGGAACACACTTCAGGAAGCACCTCCTTCCGCACTAACACTTTCACAGTTTTAGAAACTTCTAGAAACTTCTGCAGGATTATACTGAATATGGGTCTAGTGCCCTGGCATTGGGAAGGAGTGTCCCAGGCCCCTGCCTTGGGACCACACTATCTCTCTCAGCCCGAAACCCAGCTCTACTTCCCACAGGTGGTGGGCTGGGGATGGAGGGAGATGAGTGGTGCTTTTCTTCTAATTATTGTCCAGAATATCCTTGAAGACACCCATACAGCCAGTTTATGGCAGGCTGTGCCTCTCCCCTCCCTACTAAAAGGGAAAATCAACATCCTTGAGTTCTTTAGGACTAGAAAGGATTTGTGATTTTAGTAACTATCTGAATTAGAAAGAACTACATCTTAAATATATTCTTTGCATTTCTCATATACTTTTTGCATTTTTGCCTGCTCGAGTTTAAGAACCACTGGCTTGGAGAACACACTGCATTTTGCTCATTCTTATTATTTCTTCTGGTATTTTCTTATAAAGAAAGAAATTGTCCAGTTAGTGCATGCTCATGAAATGCAAGAGTGCTCTTGGGGGTAAAGGAGGGAGACAGGCTAGGACAAACCAATAATCCAAATTAAGCCCAAGATCCTCTAGGCTAAGGTCACTCTGAGAACTGAACAGAGCTTTCCTTCTGCCAGCCCCTTTTAATGATAGTCAGATTGTTCAGTTTTTTATAAAGAGTGCTTTATTTATGTGAACTTGACTATCTGAATCTAAGTATTTAAAACTCCTATGAGAAAAAAAACCCTAAAAATTACGTGGCATTCTTAGCAATTTTATATCAACACATTTCAGATGAAAATATACTGGAAATGTTTTAATACTTGTCTTTAGTATTATTTTCTTTTTGAGTGCCAATGTCAATGTTTAGGAGATTTCTTTCATTTTGTTGCTTATCCTAAGCCCTCTCTAGCCAGAAGCTTGACTGAAAAATAAATGTTTGGGAGATTTGTTTTATAAACTGCATTAAAGCACACCAAGTTAATATCACCATGTCTCTTTCTTTTCCCCAAATGTGGCCTTGTTTTGAAGCCCCACAAATAAAAGTTCACTGCTAAGGATAAGTTCAGAATGAAGGTCTCTTTACCCTGCCTCTTATCAAACTACAGTTTATCATTGATTCGACCCTGACATTATGTGGTGAAGACTCTGTGTACATTTTGCTTTTACAGATAAGAAAAAAATAAACAGGACAGAAAGGATGTTTGGAGTCTCGATTTTTTTTTTTTTTAGCATTTATTGCTTATGGGACATGAAGTCATGCTTTTCTCTTATGCTTCACATTTTGTATATTTTTGTCTTTAATGAGACTATACACAGACTGCCTGAAAAATCCCATGATTCAGAAACAGAAGGCTGGCAAGTCTTTGGGATGATTTAGGTATTTGAAATTGGTGATAAACTGCAGGATCTGGGCTTTGTCTAGGGAATCCCGAGATGGCATCTACTGAGGTCTTGAGATAAATAAAATTCTAGGCAATATAAGTCAATTCAGTAAAATCAGCTGATGTGATTGATTCTTTTCCCCCATGGATTGGCCAGTTATTCAATCAGCTGCTCCTCGAGGCATTATGGTGGCTCTACCTTTCTTAGGATTGTCTTGGTTTTGATTTAGGGAAATCTACCTATCTCTAGACCTCTGTCTAAAAAAGAGGATGTGAGTTCCTGGCAACTGGCTTATACTTTAGGCTTTGTTTTCTACCTCCCATTGCAAAATGTCTTCTTCATGGAGGAAGATACATGAGGAGTTTAATTTAAATGGTATATACTCAGCCCTTTGCGCGTAGCTCTGCAACACAGAACATGGCTTCTGGGACAGAGCTTTCTGGGGTCCACTCTTAGACACAGAACCCAGGTTGGTTCTAACAGGAGGCTACGTTCCTGTCATCATGGATGGCCTTTTCATGGTGAATTCGTTTCCTCCTGCTGCTGTAACAATGACCACAAATCTAGGGGCTTAAAACCATACAAATTTATTCTCTTAGAGCCTGGAGGTCAGAACTATAATCAGGCTGATTGAGAAAAGTCAAGGTGTGGGCAGAGTTGATTCCTTCTGGAGGCTTTGAGGGGATCATCCACCCCCTTGCCTTTTCCAGCTTTCAGAGACTTGTGTGTCCTGCCTTACATGACCCCAACGTTCTGCTTCTCGCTTCACATCTCTAGCTACTCACTCTGATCTCCTGCCTGCCCCTTATATGGACCTCTGTGATTACATCAGTCCCACCTGGACGACCCAGCATCGTCTCCCCATCTCAAAAATCTTAACCGAATCAAATCTACAAAGTCCCTTTTGCCACATAAGGTAACCTTCACAGATTCTGGGGGTCAGGATGCAGACATTGTGGGGAGGCAATTATTCAGCCCACCACACACAGTGTATTCAAGTCCTTCAAGACTAGATCAAACTATCAAGTCCTTATTACGAAACTGCTGTCTACCAAGCAAAACAGTATAAGACGCACTTTCTGTCCTTTGGTAATTGGCACCTCAATGGGGGAAGACAGGACAAACACAGATAAAACAGTGCTGAGCACTTGTTGCTTTACGGAGCACCTCTGTCCACCTGTAAGACTGCCGGGAGCCTACTTAGCTCAAGATGTCAGGGAGACCTTCATGGCAGAGGTTCTCCTGAAAGACAGCTTTAGTCTCTGGCAGAGGATCGCTAAAGCCTGTCACTTCATGTAAAAGGACGGTTATTAGGAAAGTCACAGAAATGGGAGTGGCCAGCAAGGTGATGCCTTGACTGAGGACAAGGTTTTTACTGAACAGCCATGGAAAGCTAGATTGATAGAGGTCAAGTAGAATTGATCAGATGGGGATAAAGAACTGAGTGTTATCTCATTTTGAGCCAAAGTGTAGAGAACAGAAGCCTCAAATGATGCAGTACAGTTACGGGGGTTGAGCCTGGAGACTGGCTGCTGAAATGCTGTGGGATTAAACCAGTCCCAGCTTCTCATAGTCTCAGGAAGTGAGGCTCTCAGGCTCCAGATCTGACTTCTGTGGTAGATCTTGTCCCTGTGTGGTTCACATGCATTCTCAGGTGGTATCTGTTTCCAGCTGTGGTAGGTATCACCCCCCAATCAAACACAGAGTGTTCTAGTCCTCCCTCCCCCCCCCCCATTCCTCATCAACACCCTGGGTCATGGCAGCTCTCTCTGAAAGCAGCAGGAAGAGTGTGGTGGTGGTGAGGGGAGGGTTTGGACAGACACAGTGTGTAAATAAATTTATGTAGCCATTTTGGTTGATCTCCCAGGCCACGGAGGATGTCAAAGCCTGCTGGTGATTCTCTTGGGGGAATTGCCCCTGTTCATTTATCCATTTGCTTGTCATTTGACAAAGAATGCTGAGCATGTACTATGTCCCAGCCTATGTCTGGGGAGAGAATAGAAAGAGTCTCTCATGGAGCTTTCAGTCTGGTGGGAGAGACAGACCTTAATCAAAGGATTACACCAGTGCTCACAGATCAGAATTGCGGTAAGGGCTGGGAAGGTGTCACAGGGAACTTGTAAGGTGGGAGGGGTGTCTGAGCTGACTGGGGCAGGGTGGCTTGGGGAGGGCTTACTAGATCCCATATGGCTTCATTTGCCTTACTCAAATACTCAAATGTCACCTCCTCCAAGGGGTCTTCTTGACCACCCTATCTCAACTACCACTGCTCTTAATCTCTACCATGCATTAGCTGGCTACACTGTGTTTACTATGATCTAACACGATTACACACACTCACACACACTCACTCATATACATTCACATATGCATGCTTGTCCCCATTAGATTGTGAGCTCCATGAGAGCAGGAGCATAGTCTATTCTGTTCATGCTCTATCCTCTGTGTCAAGAACAGTGCCTACACCAACAACTGTTTGTTGACTGAATGACTGATTGACAGATTGCATAAATAAATGAAATGACAGTGAGTTGAGATCTTTCGGGGAATATGAGGCATCAGAATGTAAACAGTTGGGGGCTGTAGAGAGAGATTCCGGCTGAGGAAATATCATGGGCAAAGGTTCTGTGCTGGAGGGAGTATGCCATTGGAGTGAGTTCAAAGACATCACTGATTTATTCATAAGGTATTACTGAGCACCCATATATGATCGGAAATCTCCCAGACCCTGAGAGTAGAACAAGAAGACCAGATCCTGCCCTCAGAGCTTATAAATTTGGTGGAGAGAGGTGTGCAGGCAATAAGTCAGCATACGTTACGCAAATATTGAAATGTAATAATGTGTCAGGTAATGATAAATGATGTGAAGTAAAATAGAAAATGGGCTAGAGAGCAGATAGGCAGAAGGTGGGGCTTTTAGTCAGAGAAAGCCTCTCAGGAGTGGTGATACTTGAACAGGGCCCTGAATGAGAGAGGGATTACATGATATCAGGGGAAGGACTGGTCAGGCCAAGGAAGGGGTCCGCACAAAGGCCCAGCATCAGGGGGCCTTGATGCAGGAAGAAATGTATTGGATGATGCTTGGAGGGTTCTGAACAGGAGAGTAGCAGAATTTGATTTAGTTTTTAAAAGAGGATTGTGGCTGTTGGATGGGGATCTGACTAAAGGGCTCAGAGGGACAACTTGGGACAGCAGCTGGGTCACTCTGGAGTGAGCCAGACGAGAGACGAGGCTGGCTGCCTGGATGGGGGGAATGGACTGGGTTAGGAGAGAAGCAGGACAGGTGGGTATTTAGGCTTGGCTGCGAACTGGATACAGAGACACAGGGCTCTCTCTTGAGGTACAGGTGACCACAGATTCCCTTTATTAAGCTGACTGACAGAGGGGCTGGTTAGCAGGATTTTTTTGGGGGGGGTGGTGGTAATCAAAAGCTATATTTTGGATGTATTAATTTAGAGCCTTCTGGGCACTTCCAGCTGGGGAGTTAGACACCTTTGTGCAGAGCTCCAGGGAGGGGCTGGATCTTGAGGTGCAAAACTGGGAACTGGTACCATAGAAACAGAATCTGAAGCCACGAGGCAATGCAGTCACTAAGAAACCCCATGGAGATCTGAAAGGACAGTGAGGTGGCAGATCAGCTGGAGTACCCCAACATTTAGAGGTACGGAAGAGAGGGAGCACGTGTGGTGTGAGGTAAAGAAAATGCTCCAAGTTTGGGGGGGCAGAACATAGATAGTGGAGGGGGGTAGTGCAGAGCCAGCGGGGCGTGCACCAAAGCCAGGCGAGAAGGACAGTCTTAACCTTGATTCAAAATAGTATTGTCTATGTCCAGAGAGCTCACTGACCCTACTCACAAAGCCCAGCTCCAGATTCCTTCTGGCTGTTTCTAAAACTCAAGTGCTCCTGAGAGGCAGTGGAGTGTAATGGACCAGGGCTGCAAGGATCTCACAGGGAGCCGCAGTGTCTGGGTGGGGGTGGGGCTGGGTGGCATCACACCCTGGTGGCTGACCCTTCCTCCTCCAATGAACAAGACCGGCTCTCACTCTGTGGCCCTCGGCAGACCATACAGGCCCAGGGTAGAAATGTAGGCCAGTGACTTAGGCTCCCTGGGCCTCATTTTTGTCAAACGTGAATTGGGTATGATAACACTAGTTCTTAACTTGCAGTGTTATGATGAAGGTTAAAGGGCCTGCTAGATAGTAATCGTTAACTACGCATATATTAAAGGATGATGCTTTGCCATCAGAAGAGTTAAAACTTCTGCCACACACTCTGAAAATAGCTATAAAAGAGAAATTCTAAAATGTTTAAGACCTGATTAGAAGTCGTTTAGCCTCCTGAAATAACCATTTGGAAGAAGACAGCACTGAACCAAAATAAGGTTAGAAATGTGCTCTTGAGTCAGCGGTCTAGCTGGTATCTCAGCTCCTTCACCCAGCAGATGTTTGGCCTTGGACATGATACTTGACTGCTTTCCGCCTCAGTTTCCTGATTGTAAAATACCACAGGATGAGTGACTACCTCACAGCTATACAAGCACCTAATACAAAAATGCACAGAGTACTCTGTATAGTGTCGGGCACACAGCAAGCACACCATAAATACTGCAGTTAAGGAGTGCCTGGGCGTCTCAGTCAAACACCCAACTTGGGCTTAGGTCATGGTCTCGGGGTTCATGAGTTCGAGCCCCGCATCAGGCTTTCTGTCTGCTGTCAGCACAGAGCCTGCTTCAGATCCTCAGTCTCCCTCTCTCTCTGCCTCTCCCCATTTGCACTCTTTCTCTCTCAAAAACAAACATTAAAAAAAATATTACTATGAGGCCTTGAAAAATATCAATATATAAGTTATTACAATGTGACAATCCTTTATTGTCATGCTTCCTTTACGAATGGCTTCCAGATTGTCCCATTTATTTTCCGCTTTCCCCAAATTAAATGGAAGTGTAGGTTAGGTGACATTTGAAGTTTGCTGAATTTGGTGTTAAATGAGTCTTTAAAGGAGTGTCAGAACTATCATTTGATTTGACTCCTCGTCCCCAGGCTTGCCTGGCTTCTGTATGTGACTTGTACAGGTGAACATGTCTTCACTTTTCAGTTCCTGGACTTCCACCCCCCTGGAAATCATAGCTCCATATTACAGTGAGGGGAGCTGCTCCTTGGGAAAGACAGATGACATTTTCATGATTAATCCAGACTTTGGGAACCAGTCCCAGAGGGAGAAATCAGAGTTGAGTCTACTCTTCTGAGCTGTGTTCCTCCACTTGATCTGGATTTGTGGCCATTCAAAGCCACATACCACGGCCTCCCTTACAGCAGAGCAATTATACGGCAGGCTGTTGGAATGTGGTCATTTGGCCACATGGTGGCACTTCATGCCTAGTAATTCTGTTGGTCCTCTTTCCACATCCCTGAAAGTTTGAAATTCAAACAGAAAGAGAAAGAAGCAGGACCTCTTAGAATGGCACAGACACCATTGTCAGAAAGCACAGAGTTCAATGAGGAAAAGCGTCAGTGTTTGCTATTTTCCTCAGTTCTAAGAGGAAGGCTTTGGCCCCAAATGGGAAGATCCAGAGTTCCACACTCAGAGCCCATTTTCCAGGGCTCTCCACCCCCCAACATTGCACCAACTCCAGGTCCAAAGTAAAATGTCATCTACCAGTATGGCAGATAAAAGAAAGGGGGCCCCCATGGGCCAGAGTTTGACTTTCTTGGAGAAAGATTTTTCTGAAGATACCACCTGACTTCAAGAAGCCTCAGCTTCTGAAAAAAGGAAAAGAATTATTACCCACCGTTTTAATTCTTTTCTTGGAGGTTATAGAGACTTGGGCTTGACTTTGAATACCAACTCCGACATTAACTGGTTTTAGAGCCTCAAGGAAGCTACTTAACTTTCTCTGTACCTCATTGTTGTCACCTTTAAAGGGAATTAACGATAATAGGACCTACTTTATAGGATTGTGGTAAGGATGAAATAATATTACGTGGAACCAAATGAAATTGCCAATATTCAAGTTGTTGGCCCACAGGAATAGCAATTTCATGTAGTTCGTGCTATAGTACTTTGTGCCAGGCACATAGTAAGACTTGGTAGAAATGAGGTATTATTATCACAGCTTGCATGTTATTTATCACAATAAACATTTATTGTGAACATTTAGAAAATAAACCATGACAAATGAAGATAAAAGCATCACATACAAGTACTTGTGGGATGCAGAGAAGCAGTACTAAGAGTGAATTTCATAGCAATAAATACCTACACATCAAAAAGTAAGAAAGATCCTGAGTAATCAACACAACTCTATGACTTAAGGATCTACAAAAAGAAGAACAAACTGAGCCTAAAGTTAGCAGAAAAAATAGAAATAATAAAGATTAGAGCAGAAATAAATGAAATAGAAAGTGGAAAAAAATAGAAAAGATTAACCAAACTATAAATTGGTTCTTTGAAAAGATAAACAAATTGACAAAGCCTTAGCTAGACTAACCATGGGGAAAAAAGAAAGGGTTCAAATAAAATTGTAAATGCAACAGGAGACATTACAATCAATACCACAGAAATCCAAGGGGTCATAAGAGACTACACAAATAACTGTATGCTAACAAACTAGGCAACTTAGAAGAAATGGAAAAATTCTTGGAAATACACAACTTAACTAAGACTGAAAAAAAGAAAGGACTAGAATAGAAAGAAAGGAAGAAATAAAAAATCTAAATAGATTAATTATTAGTAAGGAGAGTAAATCAGAAATAAAAATCTCGTGGTGCCTGAGTGGCTCAGTCAGTTAAGCATCCGACTTCAGCTTAGGTCAATGATCTCACAGTTTGTGGGTTCGAGCCCTGTGTTGGATTCTGTGCTGACAGCCAGCTCAGAGCCTGGAGCCTGTTTCAGATTCTGTGTCTCCCTCTCTCTCTGGCCCTCCTTTGCTCATGCTGTCTCTATTTCTCTCTCAAAAATAAATAAAACATTAAAGAAACAAAAATTCCCCTAATGGAGAAGAGCCCAGGGCCCAATGGCTTCACTGGTTAATTCTACCAAACATTTAAAGAAAAATTAACAGCAATCCTTTTTAACCTCTTCTAAAATATTGAAGAGGAGGGAACACATTCAGACTCATTTTATGAGGCCAGCACCATCCTGATACCAAAACCAGAAAAGGACACTATTAGAAAAAAAAAATACTAAAGGCCAATATCCATGATATATATGGATGCAAATATCATCAATAAAATATTGGCAAACTGAATTCTGTAGCACATTAAAGGATCATACACCATGATTAAGAGGGATTGACTCCTGGAATGCAAGGAATATTCAACATATGCAAATCAATATGATACATCACATTAACAGAATGAAAGAAAAGAATTATATAATCATCTCAATAGACACAGAAGGAGCATTTGAAAAATTCAGCATCCATTCATGATAAAATCTCTTAACAAATTAGGACAGAAGGAATATATCTCAACATAATAAAGAAATATATAGAAAACCACAGCTAACATCATACTCAATGGTTAAAAGCTAAAAACCTTTCTTTTACAATCAGAAACAAAACAAGGATGCCCACTTTCAACACTCTTCTTCAACACAGGACTGAGAGTCCTAGCCACAGCAATCAGGTAAGAAAAAGAAATGACAGGTAAAAATGAGTAAATAAAATAAAAATAATAATAGGTATTAGAAAATAATAAAAAGATAAAAGGATTAGAATTGGAAAGGAAGAAGTAAAATTGTGCCTACTTGCAGATGATATTTTACGTATAGAAAATTCTAAAGACTCAAATAAAAATCTACTAGATTTAATCAACGGATTCAGTAAAGTTGTAGGATATAAAACTAGCATACAAAAATCAGTAGCATTTCTATACACTAACAAATGTTCTGAAAAAGAAATCATTTCACTTCATTTACAAAAGCACAAAAAAATAATAAAATATATAGGAATAAATTGAAAGAAATGAAAAATCTCTACTCTGAAAACTACGACACTGATGAAAGAAACCAAAGAAGATACAAATAAATGGGAAGATTTCCTGTGTTCATGATTGAAAGAATTAATATTGTTAAAATATGATTACTACCAAAAGCCATCTATAGATTCAGTGAAATCCTTACCAAGATTCCCATGGCATTTTTTTTACAGAAGGAGGAAAAACATTCCTAAAATTTATATGGAACCATGAAAAATCCCAAAGAGCTAAAGAAATCCCAAGAAAGAAGAGCAAAACAGGAGGCATCATATTTACTGATTTCAAGCTATACTATAAAGCTATAGTCGTCAAAACAGCATGGTATTGGCATAAAAACAGACAAACCCATGAAATAGAATCAAGAGCCCAGAAATAAATCCAAGCATATATAATCAACTAATATTTGACAAGGAAGCCAAGAGTACTTAATGGAGAAAAGACAGTTGTCTCTTCTATAAAATGGTGCTGGGATAATTGGAGATTCACATGTACAGGGATGAAACTGGATCCACATATCACACCACCCAAAAAAATTTACTCAAATGGATTGAAGACTTAAAAAATTTTTTTTTAATGTTTTATTTATTTCTAGGAGAGAGAGACAGCATGAGCAGGGGAGGGTCAGAGAGAGAGGGAGTCACAGACTGAAACAGGCTCCAGGCTCTGAGCTGGCAGTCAGCACAGAGCCCAATGCGGGGCTCGAACCCACGAACCGCGAGATCATGACCTAAGCGAAAGTCGGACGCTTAACTGACTAAGCCACCCAGGCGCCCCTGAAGACTTAAATGTAAGACCTGAAATCATGAAACTCCTAGAAGAAAACATAAGAACAAAGCACCTTGACATGGGTCTTGGTGATAATGCTTTTATATATGACACCTAAAACGCTTAAACATAAGCAACAAAATAAAAAATGAAGAAGAGAAACTAGATCAAACTAAAGATCTTCTGCACAGCAAAGGAAGTCATCAACCAAGTGAAAAGACAACCTACAGGACGGGAAAAATATTTGTGAACTATACATCTGATAAAGGGTTAATATCCAAAATATATAAAGAATTCATACGACTCAATGGGAAAAAAACCCAAACAATCCAATTAAAAAAACGGGCAAAGGATCTGAATAGACATTTGGCCAAAGAAGATGTATAAACGGTCAACAAGCACATGAAAAGATGCTGAACATCACTAAGCAACAGGGAAATGCAAATTAAAACCACAATGAGATATCACCTCATGTCCGTTAGAATGGCTATTATCGAAAAGACGGGGTGATAAATGCTGGTGAGGATGATGCTAATGGGAACCTGTGTGCACTGTTGGTGAGGTTGTACACTGGTACAGCTGCTGTGGGAAACAGTATGGAGAATCCTCAAAAAATTAAAAATAGAACTACCAAATCATCGAGCAATTTCATTTCTTGGAATATATCCAATGAATATGAAAACAATAACTTGAAAAGCTGAACCCCCCTGTTCATAGCAGCATTACTTACAATGGCCATGGAAACAATCTAAGTGTCCATCAATGGATGAGAGGGTAAAGAAGTTGTGGTGCGCGCGCGCACACACACACACACACACACACACACACACACATGCGAACACAATGGAGTATTACTCAGACATTAAAAACAAGGAAATTCTAACGTTTGCAAAAACATGGAAGGACCCAATACGGAATTAAGCTATGTGAAATAGGTCAGACAAAGAAAGACAAATACTGTATGATCTCACATATATGTAAAGTCTTTAAAAAAATCTCATAGGAAAAGAAATCAGACTTGTGATTATCAGAAGTGGAGGCCGGAGGGAGGTAAAACTGGAAGAATGTGGTCAAAAAGTACAAATTCCAGTTATAACTAAGCACTAGGGATGCAATGTACAACATGATGACTGTAGCTAACACAGCTGTGTGGTATATAGGAAAGTTATTAAAGGATTATATCCTGTAAGTTCTCAGCACAAGAAGAAAATCGCTTTCCTTTTTTATTCTTTCTTTTCCTTTTATTGTATCTGAGAAGTGGACATTAGCTGACTGTATTGTGGTGATCATTTCAGACGATAGGTAAATCATATCATCACGCTGTACATCTTAAACTTCTATAGTGACGTATGCCAGTTATTATCCAATAAAACTGCCAAAAAAATTTAAAAAAGGAATCACCTTGTCTTCTGGAATTTTTTTCCTGAAGATTCTTACTGCTAAGTGACCCTGCTGTGGGCATATGCTAAAGTTCCAAATATGAAAATATGCCTGAAAGAAATCTGGCTCTATTTCGCAGCCCTACCTGTAGCCAAATAATCTCTACCTCAACCCATCTTTCAATGAGATATTAGTCCCACCGGGAGGAAATCAAGGCCAACCTCAAGGCAGCACCCGTGGTGTGAGTTAAGGAAAGTGGTGTAGAATCACCCGTCCCAGGGAGCACCCTCTACCTTGGGCTTACAGTGAAATTCCTCCTCTGTCTCTCTGATGCACTCACATCAAAGTTTATCTCTTCTATGTGTCAGTGCCTCTCAGCAAGCCAGGTGAATACTAGCTAATGCCAGTTTCTTCCTCTTGGGCTCACCCAAAGTAAGGCAGCTACACTCCTAGAAATGCAAAAACAAACAAAAATCAGTTGATGGTGATACTTTATCAGAGAAAATCTTCCTCCCACATTCTCTTTCCTTGCCCTCTTGTATTTCTTTCCTCAAACTATACAGATTGGTCTAGTAAACTCCCTATGGTATCTCACCTTCCCCCCTTTTTATGTGCAAAATGAAAATGTGTGTTTCTCATTACACACAAGACACAGACTGTAGACCACAAGAGATGAGAGGTGTCTTATAGGATCTCATTAAGTATCATAGAAGATGTATAAAGGAGCATGCGTTTACAGACATACATATAATTTGGGGAATGAGTGTCTTCAATACGCCAAATGTGGGCTAAAAGTTAAGAAGCCAGATAGAGAGGAGAAAATGCTGTATGATTTAATTTTTATGAAGTTCTGAAGTCCAGGAGCCAGCACAACTAATCTATGGGGATTATCAAAACAGAAATTGGGGGTGATGGGGCTGATTGAGAAAGTATGAGGTATGTGAGGATGGAGATGGTTTATCTTTTTATTTCGGTGACAGTCTGTGAGCTACACAGGTGTAGACACTTGTCAGAGCTCATAGAACTGCACACTGAAGACCTAAAGAAATAGCAGTGAAAAGTGCCCCCCCTCCCCGCCCCCAGAATAACAATGACAGTCAGGGTAGGAGGCCCCTTTTGTCATGGAAGAGAGAAGGGAGTTTCCATATATGGGAAGTTCCTCACCACGCTGCTGATGCAATTGAAAAACATATAAAATGTCAGCCAATTTTCCAGACACTTTCAAAATCCAGAGACGTTTTTCTCCACGCACACACTGCCTATGTCTTTTCAAATGTTTACAGAGTATTTACAAAAAGTAGTCCTTTGGGTGGCGGTTGTAATTAGGAAAACTGGCAGTGAAAATTAACACATACCATAAAAGACAGATAATTGCTTCACTGACATATACAATATTATTATCAAATGGTGTTCACCAAAGAATCCAATTGGTCCATACGAGCTCAGTCTCATTGTTCTAAGAAAGATGGCCCTTTCCTTATTACCCTGACACCGCTCACGAATGATACGCCATATGGTACTTAACATCAGAATCAGAATGAGCTTGTGCTTTTTGTGTGAGATACTGAAATTTATTAGAAAATCAGAAAGCCTAATTTCCACCAAGTTCCTGAGACCTGCCATCTGCTGCGTGAGAAAGAAAATGGAGATTTTTTTTTTTTTAACCATTTACTTATTGTGAAATCTAAGAGTGCTGGCGTGTTTGAAAAAGCAGGGTTGAGGGCTGGGGGTGCAAACGAGAGAGCCAGAGCAAGCCCACTTGGCAGGGGAGAAAGAAGACTGTCAGCTGAATGGTGGCAGAGGCTTGGGAAGCATAATTATGGAAATCACCTATTCCAGAGCCTTTTTTTCTCCTCCTGAGCACATGTTCCTTCCACACAGGAATAGCACAGAGAAAGGCCAGCTTTTGAGAATAAGCAGTCTTCACTTCAGAAAGGAAGAAGAAGGGTCTTAAATAAGTACCCGTCTGTCTATTAGGTCTTACCGTGGAGGGGGTAGTGTGAGGAAGACAGGAGAGGGTGACAGACAAGGGAGCCAAAAAGGCCTAATGGGTGGGGAGGCAAGGAGAGCTTTCGAAGGGGGTGCAGAAAGAGGCGGAGGCAAGATGGGAGAGGCGTCTGAGTGGGGGTGGGGAAGGAGAGCCTACTGAGAAGGGAGAAATCTTTCAACATCATTTGGAATTTGACTGTATGTGTTGGGTGCTGGGGGTACAAAGATGAAGCTGCTTTGTACTTTAAGGAGGGCACGCCAGATGTCCGGCATTCGTTTCAGAGGAACGCCTAGTGCCTGGCATTGTAGGCTCATGAGATGCTGCCATGGCCATGTGTCACATCCACATAGCTGTCCTTCACCTTCTGCAGAGCAGGGCAGTGCAAGCTCAAGGGCTCACCCAACCCCTTGATCTTACTGTATTTATTTTTACTCTTGTTTTTACACCAACGCTGGCGTGTCTGTTGGAACCGCTGTAGGCAACATTCCCTGGACACGGTTGGTGACTGCGTTTCTCACCTCTGATGACAACACTGAGGAAATAGACCTCCTAGGAAATAGGTTACCAGAGCCTGAATGGAGCAGGGCTGGGGAGGAAAGTAAGGCTTTAAGGCACCGGGGAATCTCACGTTATATTATAGAGTCAAGTTCTGGTCAAGGCAGGCCATTTTTGGACCATGTCCAAGGAGGTTTAATTAAAGAAGAACTAAAGAGATCTCTGCAAGGCAGACTTGCAGCAGGATCCCAAGGGCATCCTGAAAGTCAGGGTCAGGGTTCTAAGAATGCTCTGGGGCACAGGGCCCTGTGACCGGCTACCTGAGAACACATCCCCATCTCTGGCTCTGTAGGCCACAGGTGCTCACCATGGTGACACCGCACAGATGACTGTGATCTGTCACATGAAAGGATGAAAGACTTAGTGATAGCTTCCTGGGCTTCAGGAATCCGGGCCTCCCACTTACGCCAAGCTAGGAAAGAATGCGTCATAGAGAATTCGATGCCAACCTCTCTGTGGGGGAATTGAGTGGGAGAGGGAGCCAAGTAAGGTTTTGAATTTGCAGCAAGACTAGGTGGGAAGCAAAAATAAGGTGCGGAGTTCAGCATGATGAGGATGTGCTCACTCTTGGAGCCTTGTCCCCCACGAGGGGAGCAGACTGGTGAGGGCTGCCGCCGCCCCCTGGGGGCTCTGCAGGCCTCCTCTGGCTCCAGGCTCTGGGGGCTCCAAGCTGCCGGCTTGGTGCTGTTGTTGTGTTGGTACCTCTGGGAGATGTTCAAGTTTCAGGCTTAACCCCCAAGGAATTAGTAATGGGGTTATGCACCCCTAGGGGAATCTGGCAGCGGGTCCTATGCTTTAGCTGGTGGGGGCAGCCTTACTGTTTGCTCCCTTGGTGACTGAGGACTCAGCAGTTCGCTCCTTGCCTGAAGGCTCGTGAACAGCTCCTGATTTCCCTGTGGATGCCCAGACACTACAAGACAGGCTTCAGGGGAAGCCAGGGATTCTTCTGAATGACCCAGGGCTGACCGCTAGGTCACGGGCTTGGTGCTCCCCCACAATTGCTGTTGCCTGAAGGCAGCTTCCGCAGTAACATGGTAAGACCCTCTGGGCATCCTCTGTCCTAACTTCCCCTTGGCTTCCATTTGTTGAGCAGCTATTGTTCAAAATGCATATTATCTAAGAAAAATGGCTATCATTTCCTGAGCACTTGCTATGTGTTAAGTGCCTCATATTTATGTTCTCATTTAATCCTTACTACAACCCAGTGAGGAAGGGGTCACTGTCATCCCCATTTTCCAGATGAAACAACTAAGGATGAATGAGATTTGGTGAAGGTCCAGGGTCAGGCAGCTGGTAAAATGTGGAGTTGGCTATCAACCTGGGTAGCTGGAATCGTTACCCTATAACCCTAAAAATCGTACTACAAAAGAGTAAGCACTATCATTTCACTTTAGCTCTTAAGCAGACAGGGCTCAGAGAGGTTAGGTAATTTACCCAAAGCCATGAAGCTGTAAGGCACAGAGACAGAAAGCCATCTGGCTCCAGAGTGCGAGCTATTTCCTATAAGCCATGCCCCCTCTCTGGGCTGAGGCTGTATTATATGATGGGGCTCCATCCCCCAGCCGACAGATGGCGGCCCAGGGAGCTGGATTCGATACAGAACATGCAAAGAGATCTTTACAGGAGAAGCATGTAGCTAAACTTAACATTTTCTGACATTTTTTTTTAAAAAAGGAAATGATTACTTCTTTTGAACACTGATGTTTCTTAAAGGTACCATAGCTACTATCCAAGGAGCTCTCAAAAGATTTGGATGCCGCCAGCCAAGGAGTGTTCCTACAGGCTTGATGATCGAGCTAGTTTAATAATGCTAGTGCCCGAGTGTAAGAGAATTTGGGTGCTATTTGTCATTCTCGCCCATTCGAATCAGGCCCTCAAATGTATATAAGAGCATATCTTAGTGAGAATCCCTGTGATCTGGTGGCGAGAAGCAAACACAAAAGCAAAGTCGTGTGTAGGACCAGCCTATCAGTTGCCTTTTTTTGGTCTCTCCAGGGGCAGAGAAAGCCCCCTGATTGTAGCATTTAGGAGAAAGGCACATTTATAACTAGCAGAGGGTGAGGGGGCTGCTCTCTGACCTAAATGTTCAGAGTCCCCAAAGGACTATCTATGCCACTGGCTTCAGAGACCACTGAATGCCAAAGACCAAGTGCTGGAGCACATGCCCCACTGACCCTAAATTCATTAAAACTTGAGATACATTATCCCGTATGGTTATAACCCACCAGCAGACCTCTGGGTTCCCCCGTGCCTTGGTTTCCTTTGTTCAACACTGGGAGGTTTAGGCAGCAGGCAAGATATTTTCACTGGCCTCCGCACTCTTTTGCAAACATTGCTAGGATAAACAGTTGCTATCTTTGTTAACATTGAATTGATTTTAAATGCCTGGAGGTATTTAAATTTTTTCATGCTTTCAAACTCGATGCTTTAATTCAGTACTTCTTTTTTTTCAATAAGTATTTCTTAAATACCTACTCCGTGCCAGGCACCCTCTTGGTACTTTAGTTGAAATACAGATAAATTATACCTAGACCCTGAGGAATTTATAATTTAGCAAAGAAGAGGGAAAAATAAATGTAAAAATGATGTGTGTGTGTGTGTGTGTGTGTGTGCGTGCGCATGCACATGTATGGGTTAATAGATATGTAGATAGATAAACAGGAAATATATATGTGCACATGTGATATGACATGACATGACATGACATGACATGACATGACATGACATAACATGCCTGTGGTGATGAGGGCACGGAGAGGTCCAGCAGTGATTCTGGGACACAGGGAATGCCAGCCAGTATCTGCTCGGGGAAGAGGAACTGGTTCTAGAGACAAGACAACAATGGAGCCAAGGCACTGAGCAAAAGGGAAGGAAACACTATCAGAGAAGTGCCATCCGTATTTGGGGAGAAGAGAAAGGCATTTTGGGTAAGCCTAAGGTAGCAGTGGTAGGGATAATGGAAACACAAATTTAGAGGCTTCTAGAGACTACGTTGAATGCCAGGCTACAGTGTGGAGTTGTAATGAGTCTCTTGTGGGGACAGGTAGAGCCAGGAAGAGATGGAGTGAAGGGAAAAGACTGAGTTTGGTGTGGTACTTACTGGAAACAGCCAAGTAGGGCATCCATTCTGTTTCCAGAAAGAGCTGTTAGAGCTCAGACCCCTCTCCTTCTTGTTGGCACTGGCCTCTTTCCTTTTAAGAAATCCCCACATATAAACATCCAAACTTATAAGTCTTGAGCCTGATATTTGTGAGAGAGAAGGATTTTTTATTTTATGAAGATTTTTTTTAATGGAGTTCCCTTGAGGTTTTCAAATATAATCCAGTCACCACAGCCCTTAGTTTAGGTGTCCCCATGGTGTGGAGATAGGTGACCTACATAGGCTGCACTGCTCTTCACCAGGCAGAGGTATTTATAAGCCCTTTTTTTATTTAAAAAGTTTTTCCTTACCAGAAGAAGGGAAGAACAAAGATCACAGATTAAGGGGCCAGGTAGAAAACTCTGTTAACCCCATTGTTCTTTCTTTGTTATTGTTTTTTTCTCCCTTTATTTTCTTTCACATTTTATATCTTTGTCCACAAATATACTCATTCCTGGCTTATTTTTATAAAGAAAATTGTCCTTTCACTGCCTTTTTGACATATGATGTGCGTGCGCTTCCTCTTCCCCAAATCTAACCCCCCGCCCCATGCCCCTGTTGCGTTTTTGAACTCTTTGTTCTAACCAAAGGATTCCTTATTTTTAGAGAGGATTACAGGGAACCTCTTTTTTTTTTTTAAATTTAAACCCAGGTTAGTTACCATATACAAGGAACCTCTTCTAATTCTAGTCTGATTTCAAATTTAGCTCCTAGGTTTTCTCTGCGGAAATGACTTTCTTGTAAGTTGAGAGAAAAAGCGTAACTATCAAATAAGTAAACTCAGGAGTAACAGGGGAAAGGTACAATTAATTTCCTCCAGAAGATGCCTTTACACTTGTCCTAAAAGACACTGTTCAGATGTCTATGACTGCGAATTTCATGCTTCATTATCTCTATTTTCCCTCTCGTTTTGTGTTCTAGTATGGATTTATCAACACCTGTCTTCAATCTCTTGTGATAGAGAAATTTGGTGAAGAGACCTGGGAAAAATTGAAGTAAGTATATTAAAGAAAGGACAGAGAACCCCTGGGGATAAGCCTCCAGTGTTCTGAAGGTCATGGGTTTTTACTAACCTTTTGATTAAGACAGTTGTTACTAGGGTCATCAATTCAAGCACCTCAAACATACCAACTAGGTACAGGAAAAATCTGCTATACCATATCTACCATTAAGGAAGGTATCAGTCTTAGTTACTAAACCCATCTTTAAATCAGGGTCCCCATGTGAATAATTATTCTACTTTTAATTTCATGAATGAATTCTTATTTCTTCCTTTTGATCATGGAAGAGAAAGCAACTACGTTAATTCCACTGCACATAAATGGGGCTGTTGAAATCCCGCAGAAGAGGGGTAACCCTTTTGAGTTTAGTGAGAATCCCTGGATACGGATTCTTCAGTTACCTGTTAAAGTTTTTCCTCTCTGCCTCCACCCAGCAAACGCTGAACACGGTTAATTACATCTCCACGTGGTCTCCTGTCTGACTCCTGTAAACTTGTACTATCCATCTGCCTTCCTGAAGGCTCCCAGCCTTAAAATGTTAGAGGATTGGGCTGAAGGGTCTCCTAGATCTCCTGGTTTTGTGAAAAGGGAAGAGTAAAAAAGTATGGAAAAATGATTGGCTTCCTTAATTAATCAATGGCATGCAAATTGAAACAATTTGGCATTGCTTTGTCTATTAAATCTACAAAATGCTGAAATGATAATGACCAATCCTGGTTAAGATGCTGCAAAATGGGTAATTGCTGATGGCAATGCGAGTCAGTGCAGGCTTTTTGGAAAGCGATTTGACAACATGTGCCAGAAGCTGGGGAAATGATGAAATCTTTTAAAGCAGTAATTTCATTCTTGAGAATTTGCTCTTGAGAATCTAGTCCCTTAGAAATAAACATATCTACACACACACACACAGATGTAACACAGCCCTATATTTATAAATAATAAAAGAAAACATATCTTTAGCTTTCAAAAACAAATCAACAGACAAATGGAATAACAAGAAATATGCATCATTATATGTGATGCTTGCAAAGATTATGAAGCAACTTGTAAAATATTATAATATTGTCAAAAAGACAAAAAAACAAAACAACCACAACACAAAAGAAAAAACCCCACAAGACACAAACTTCCATAGTTACTAGATAAATCACAAAAATGAAGAAAAAAGAGAAAGACCATACAAGTAATGGACAGTAATTGAACTAGAAAAATGACGTGTTGGATGACTTTTTTGCCTAATATCTGTTTCCCAAATTTTCTATATATTTTCATTGCTTTTGTAATGTCCAAACAGCTTGAAATGCTTAGTGCAAACTTTCCCTCACCCCTTCCTATTTCCATTTTACAAATAAAATAATTAGAGCCAAGGGTGCAGGGCACTTGCAAGCATGGGGCTAAATTAGAAGGAACCAGGCAGGCCCGGAGCCCTGGACCCCCACTGCACGCCAATCACAGCAGCCAACTGCTGACGCATAAAGCGCCAGACCCTCTTCTGGAAAGGAAGCCCCACGCCATTTCTACAGTATCTCTGGGGTAATTTTCTTAAAGCACCACAAGTTTGGGTGGGATCATGGATCTCTGGCTCCTAAAGGCCAAGAATACTCATGTCCAAACATTTCAAGGAGTGCTGAGTAATTATGATCAGAGAAAACTTGGCCTGGTGGGTGCTTGAGAGATCATCTGGACCGGATCTTCTCATTATAGAGATGAGAAAACTGCGGCCCAGAGAGGTTAAGTGACTTGCTGAAGAGTGCACAGCAAGCAGGCAATAAGGCCAGGATGCAATGTCAGTATCTTAAAGTGTTCCTTTTCAATCCCGTAAGCCACCCTGAGGAGAGAAGCATTTGAAGACTCTGAGACTGTCTTTTTAAACTGCAATTCTATTGCATAGAGTAAAGTCAGCAAGAAAAGGAGGGAAATAATAGTCTTATTTTAGGCACTTACTTTGGGCCAGGCCCCTTCCATAAGGATCTTATTAAAGCTCAAGAAGAACATAGCATGGCAGGTTATTGTCTCTGCAAAAAAAAACCACTGGAGGATTAAATAATGAAGTCAGCCATTTTGCCTGGGTGATTTTAATAATCTATAGAAATATATATCTATATATATATATATCTGGAACATAGGAACTGGGTGCGAAAGGCCCATGTCAGATGGGAAACTGGGACCGTTTGCTCTGCCACAGAGCAGGTCAGCCTGCCTGAGGGCCAGCTGCCCTTACCAGGGTGTGGTCAGTTTTAGGAGGAGGAAAAGGAATGAAGATGTGGGAAGGGAAGTCAGGCCATTGGGTGGACACTGACATGGACTGGGAACCAACTTGGGAAAGATGGTACATGTACTGTGAGAAGTCACCAGATATGGCTGCAGGAACCTAGGAAGTCACAGTTGGTGTCAGCAGGGGCTCTGGAGCTACTGCACTTGGGGATGAAGCTCAAGTACAGTCCATGGGACACTGGGCAAGTCACTTAACCACTCTGTGACCCAGGTGTTTCATTATAAAACAATGACAATGGAAGTAGCATGGGGTGGTTGTAAGAATTAAATGAGATAATACCAACAAGACACTTAGAAAAAATGCCTGATCCATGGTAAGCACTCAACAAATGTGAGGTTAGTGAAGGTGGTGATTATCGTTCACTATTTTCAAGATGCTGGTCCTCAGGCAGGCTGGGGAGGGGTGGAGGGGCAGTAAGGTGTGCATCCCACCGGAATGAAGTTCTGGCTCTGCTGCTTGGAGCTGTGTGTCCTAGAGCAGGTCATGTCACCTCTCTGAAGCTGCTTTGTCATTGATTAAAGGGGGGTGAGGCACTCATCTTCCAAGGCCAAAGAAAGGATTGAGTGGATACTCAGTAAGCCTTGTTTCCGCTCCAATATGCAGGAGTCACATTAGGATTAGACTACATTCAACATTAATAGGCAGTACTCCATGGCAGGTCAGATAACTACACCTTCCATCTTGAAGAGAGGATGTTCCTCTAAGTTGTTCTCGTTGCCCAGAGAAGGAGACTTGATATTAGCATCACTTGGTGGATGTCATTGCCACTGTTCCTTTTTTCGACTGGTCCTCCCAAAACCCAGTATAGGCATTGCCCAGCCCTGTCTTGAGAACCCCCATAAATACTAGTGACCAGCTTATAAGGCAGAGGGAAGGGAATTGACTTTTGTTGATTGATTTTTGATTCATGATGCTTGTACCATCTGAACTCCTGGTTAGAATGTTTAGCCTTAGCTTAGTAGGTAGCCCAAGAGTCTGTCCTGCCCAGGAGAAAGGCCAGGGCTCTGGAAATAACCAGACATAGCTGGAGCATTTAGACCTGAGTGGAGGTAAAACAGCAAATGTGTTCCACACTGTTTATGGAAGGCCTCTTGCGCTCCCCAATGTCACTGAGATGAAGCATGACCAGCTACTAGAACCTGGATCGGCTAAGATATTCAAAGTATCTTTGCAAAGTCAGGAAAAAAAAAACAACCCAGCTTTTCATGTGTAAGTAGATAGAAGTGGTTTCTTCCTTTTTGGATCCTTGGGTCTCCACCGAGAAGAATAGGACATTTCCTCCTCCTGCCCCTGAGGAACATTTCTTATGGCATGTTCAAACAATCAGCAAGTCCTGGAATCTGAAGGGACTCCAAGATGACAGGACACAGAAGGAGGGATGCAAAAGACTACAAGAGAGTCAGAGAAATATGTCCAGGAACAGAGACCCCAGAGAGGCCATACCTGGAGTCTGTACAGCTAGGCTTTACATCTTTTAATCTTGAAGTACCAACCCTCTGCTTAATTGAGTCTCAGAGGATATATTTGCATATATGGCACTAGACACCTATGTGATCACATTGGGAATGCGTCTTTAAACCCAAAGCAAAAGCTATCTAACAAGCTTAACCAGCAATGGAAATTGCATCATATTAGAACTCATTAAAAAAAAAACGATAGTGCAGAAAACTCAACTTACATAATGCAAATTAAGGCAAGATTATTTGCTGTGCAAAAGGATTTGCTTCAGGCTACATTTAAATAACAAGTTCCCTGGTGCTTTTAAAATAGAATTTTAGCTGAAAAAGAAAAATCCATCAATTCCTACATAAATTTTAAGAAGGAATGATTAGGTAAAATGAAGTATGTCTCCAGACTTTATGACATAAATTGTATTTTATATGATATAATCAGAAACAGATGTTTCTCCTCCTTTGCCTTCATTGTTTATTTCTCTCTCATATAACCTAGATTTATAGATTTCTAATTACGAACGACTCTTTTATAACCTTCTGGCTAAATCTTTATCAAACTTAACAATGAGAAGCAGCTAAGAGGTTGGGAAGAGTAAGGCCTCTGGAGTCAGATCAACGTTTACATTTTGCCTGTATCATTTACTAGCTGTTTGACATAGGCAAGTTTATTTATTCAAGTATTTGTTTAGCTCCTAGTATGCGCCAAACTGAATTCCTGGCACTGGGGACAGTGATGAATGGAACAGATGAAGGCTCTGTTCTTTGGGAATGTGTATTCCAGCATGGGGCTGGAGGCAGACAATATGCAAGCATCATAATAAGTGCTGTAAAAATATATGGTACTTCTTAGTGACCGGGGATAGAAGATGCCAGTTTCCTTGAGGTGGTGAGAAAAGGCCTCTCTACAAAGTGATATCTGAGTTGAAAGGCAGGAAGGAAGCCAGCTTTGAGTTAGGGAGGTATGTGTGTTCTAGGCAGAAAGAACAGCAAATGCAAAGGTCCTGAGGTAGGTCTGGGTTTGGTAAATTGGAGACCTGAGAAAAACTCACTGTGACTGGAGTATCATGACTGAGAGTCTGGTAGGAGATGGAAGTGGAGACATGGTTAAGGATCAGAATATACATGTGGTTAAAGAGGGAAAGGGGTGGGAATTTTATTCTGACTGCAATGGGTTACTGAGGTCTTTGGGTCTTGGTGCCCTCACTTCTGAAGGAGATAATAATGGTACTCACTTACCCCCTTGTGAAGACTGAGAGGACTGACATAGAGAAGAGTTGGGAACTCAGTCCAGGACTTTGCTTGCAGAGATCAGCAATTCATTCTGTGGGCTAAAGTTTAATGAAGTTAGTCAGTTAGGAGCCAGAGGGTAGAGTTAGTAGGATTCACAGAGCTCAACTGTGGAAAGCACAGAGAGACCACAGAGGAAATAGAAGGTCAGTGGCCTTTCTACAGCTCATGTATCTTTTTATATTTACTCTATTTTCCTGTCTCTCTCCGCACATCTCTTACTTTTTCTCCCGATTTTTATATGCCCTTTCAATTCAAGAGGTTGATAGACTCAGTTTCTCAGTATCTCAACTCAAGACACCCGAGGCAGAGGATTTGATGGGCTGACTGGTCAGGAGCCCATACCTGGCCCAATCAGGTGGACATGAGAAGGTAGGATCCCTTTGAAGAGGTTCTGGATAGAGCCAGCATGAATGGCATATTCTCTCCATTGTAGAAACAAGTGCGTGGGGGAAGGGATGGATGTATGGATGATTTATGAGGAATAAATAAATGCTTAGATGGGTGGATGATTATCAAGTCAAAACTAGGAGAGATGTGGATGGGGCTACAGGGCTTCTCTCTGTGTTGTAGGTTCTTTTTTTAAAATTTAAATCTAACTTAACATATAGTGTAATAATGATTTCAGGAATACAATTTAGTGATTCATCGCTTACAAATAACACCCAGTACTCATCCAAGCAAGTGCTCTCTTTATTGCCCATCCCTCTGTTTGTTCTCTGTACTTAAGAGCCTCATAGATTGTCTCCCTCTCTGTTTTCATATTATTTTCACTTCTCTTCCCTTATGCTCATCTGTTTTGTTCCTTGAGGTCCTCATATGAGTGAAGTCATACGATATTTGTCTTCCTCTGACTGACTTATTTTGCTTAGCGTCATACCCTCTAGTTCCATCCACGTTGTTGCAAATGGCAAGACAGCGTTCTTTTTGATCGCTGAGTAATACTCCATTGTATATGTATACCAGATCTTCTTTACGTATTCATCAGTCGATGGACATTTGGGCTCTTTCCATACTTTGGCCATTGTTGATAATGCTGTTATAGACATTGGGGTGCATGTGCCCCTTTGAAACAGCACACCTGTATCCTTTGGATAAATACCTAGTAGTGCAATTGCTGGATCATAGAGCAGTTCTATTTTTAATTTTTTGAGGAACCCGCATACTGTTTTCCAGAGTGGCTGCACCGGTTCGCATTCCCACCAGCAGTGCAAAAGAGATGGTTTTTCTCCACATCCTCGCCAACATCTGTTGTTGCCTGAGTTGTTAATGTTAGCCATTCTGACACGTGTGAGGTGCTATCTCATTGTGGTTTTGATTTGTATTTCCCTGATGATGAGGGACGTTGAGCATCTTTTCATGTGTCGGGTGGCCATCTGGATGTCTTCTTTGGAGAAGTGTCTATTCATGTCTTTTGCCCTTTTCTTCACTGGATTATTTGTTTTTTGGGTGGTGAGTTTGATAAGGTCTTTATAGATTTGGGGTACTAACCCTTTATCTGATATGTCATTTGCAAACACCTTCCCCCATCCTGTCGGTTGCCTTTTAGTTTTGCTGATTGTTTCCTTCACTGTGCAGAAGTTTTTATCTTGATGAGGTTCCAACAGCTCGTTTTTGCTTTTGCTTCCCTTGCCTCTGGAGATGTGTTGAGTAAGAACTTGCTGAGGTCAAAGAGGTTTTTGCCTGCTTTCTCCCCTAGGCTTTTGATGGCTTCCTCTCTTACATTTAGATATTTCATTCATCTTGAGTTTATTTTTGTATGGTGTAAGAAAGTGGTCTGGGTTCATTTTTCTGCACGTCACTATCCAGTTTTCTCAGCACCATTTCCTGAAGAGACTGTCTTTATTCCGTTGGATATTCTTTCCTGCTTTGTCAGAGATTAGTTAGCCATACTTTTATGGGTCCATTTCTGGGTTCTCTATTCTGTTCCATTGATCTGAGCATCTGTTTTTGTGCCAGTTCCATACTGTCCTGATGATTACAGCTTTGTGGTACAGCTTCAAGTCCGGGATTGTGATGCCCCCAGCTTTGGTTCTGTTTTGCAAGATTGCTTTGGTTATTTGGGGTCTTTTCTGGTTCCATACACATTTCAGGATTGTTTGATCTACCTCTGTGAAGAATGCTATTTTGATAGGGATTGCTATATTTGTAATTTTATATTCTTTTTATTTTGTATTATTTTTTAAAGGATGATCTCCAACTTACATAAACTTCAGGCCTTATAATATCTGTTTCTACTCCTGCTAAATTTACCTTCCAATTTTTCCTACTAAAGAAAAATGTTTTCAAGTTTTACTTTTGATGGCCGTTATTAGAAAATCAATTTCTGTTTTATATATGTAATAATATGACTGTATTAAATACTTTTTAAATGTTCTAAGCTCTTGAATATTCTGATATCTTTTGAGAAGTAAGTCCCCCGACTGAGACATACTAACCAAATTGATTTTTCAAGGCCCTTGTGATTCTGATGACATGATTTTAGGCAGCCAGATAAATCAGCAAACACACTCATGGCCAGGAATGAACTGAGAGTGGGGAGACAGACAACATTCCTCAATTAAAGTTAAAACATAGAAACTGTCTGCTTTCAGCTACTTTTTAACCAAACCTTTTTTATGGGAAAAGCAGAGAAGATGGAGGGAGTGGGTGAGGCTTATTGAGTCTATGGGATGGAGGTGGTTTAACAGAAGGGGTGTGAACAGAAGCCCTCCTGATTATTTGTGGCTTGAACTGTTTTTCCGTGCATTTGAAAGTATCTGTTTGTTTTTAAGTGTTTATTTATCTTAAGATAGGAGGAAGAGGCAAGAGAGGGAGAGAGAGAATCCCAAGCAGCCTCTGCGCTGTCAGCACTGAGCCTGATGTGGGGCTCAAACTCATGAACTTGAGGTCATGACCTGAGCCAAAATCAAGTCAGACACTCAACCAACTGAGCCACCCAGGCACCTCTGAAAGGGTGTTTTTTAAGATGTTAGAATGTCAGGGGCTTTTCTTATTTAGTAAGAACAAGATCCCAAAAACGTAGAGGCAGGGGTCCTTAAACACTGTAGGTCATAGAGCTCTTAAGGATTCTGATGAATACCATGTACCCTTTTCCCAGAAAATACAGGTAGACACATGTACGCTTTTTCAAAGATGATTTCAAATGTTCTCAGACCTTCTCAAGCTCATCCATGAACCTCAAGTTAAGAACTCACAACACATCCTCTCAATATATGCAGAAAAGACATTTAACAAGTACAGCATCCTTTTTTGATAAAAGAAAGTAAGGATAGAAGAATCATGGGGCGCCTGGGTGGCTCAGTCTGTTAAGCGTCCGACTTTGGCTCAGGTAATGATCTCATGGTTCATGGGTTCGAGACCCATGTCAGGCTCTGTGCTGACAGCTAGCTCAGAGCCTGGAGCCCGTCTTTGGATTCTGTGTCTCCCTCTCTCTCTTTCTGACCCTCCCCTGCTCACACTGTCTCTATCTCTCTCTCAGAAGTAAATAAAACATTCAAAAAATTAATTAAATTAAATTTAAAAAAAAAGAAGGATCATACCTCAAGATCATAAAGGCCATATATAAAAGACTCACAGTTAAATATCACCTTCAACAAGGAAAAACTGAGAGCTTTCCNCTGTTAAACCACCTCCATCCCATAGACTCAATAAGCCTCACCCACTCCCTCCATCTTCTCTGCTTTTCCCATAAAAAAGGTTTGGTTAAAAAGTAGCTGAAAGCAGACAGTTTCTATGTTTTAACTTTAATTGAGGAATGTTGTCTGTCTCCCCACTCTCAGTTCATTCCTGGCCATGAGTGTGTTTGCTGATTTATCTGGCTGCCTAAAATCATGTCATCAGAATCACAAGGGCCTTGAAAAATCAATTTGGTTAGTATGTCTCAGTCGGGGGACTTACTTCTCAAAAGATATCAGAATATTCAAGAGCTTAGAACATTTAAAAAGTATTTAATACAGTCATATTATTACATATATAAAACAGAAATTGATTTTCTAATAACGGCCATCAAAAGTAAAACTTGAAAACATTTTTCTTTAGTAGGAAAAATTGGAAGGTAAATTTAGCAGGAGTAGAAACAGATATTATAAGGCCTGAAGTTTATGTAAGTTGGAGATCATCCTTTAAAAAATAATACAAAATAAAAAGAATATAAAATTACAAATATAGCAATCCCTATCAAAATAGCATTCTTCACAGAGGTAGATCAAACAATCCTGAAATGTGTATGGAACCAGAAAAGACCCCAAATAACCAAAGCAATCTTGCAAAACAGAACCAAAGCTGGGGGCATCACAATCCCGGACTTGAAGCTGTACCACAAAGCTGTAATCATCAGGACAGTATGGCACTGGCACAAAAACAGATGCTCAGATCAATGGAACAGAATAGAGAACCCAGAAATGGACCCATAAACGTATGGCTAACTAATCTCTGACAAAGCAGGAAAGAATATCCAACGGAATAAAGACAGTCTCTTCAGGAAATGGTGCTGAGAAAACTGGATAGTGACGTGCAGAAAAATGAACCCAGACCACTTTCTTACACCATACAAAAATAAACTCAAGATGAATGAAATATCTAAATGTAAGAGAGGAAGCCATCAAAAGCCTAGGGGAGAAAGCAGGCAAAAACCTCTTTGACCTCAGCAAGTTCTTACTCAACACATCTCCAGAGGCAAGGGAAGCAAAAGCAAAAACGAGCTGTTGGAACCTCATCAAGATAAAAACTTCTGCACAGTGAAGGAAACAATCAGCAAAACTAAAAGGCAACCGACAGGATGGGGGAAGGTGTTTGCAAATGACATATCAGATAAAGGGTTAGTACCCCAAATCTATAAAGACCTTATCAAACTCACCACCCAAAAAACAAATAATCCAGTGAAGAAAAGGGCAAAAGACATGAATAGACACTTCTCCAAAGAAGACATCCAGATGGCCACCCGACACATGAAAAGATGCTCAACGTCCCTCATCATCAGGGAAATACAAATCAAAACCACAATGAGATAGCACCTCACACGTGTCAGAATGGCTAACATTAACAACTCAGGCAACAACAGATGTTGGCGAGGATGTGGAGAAAAACCATCTCTTTTGCACTGCTGGTGGGAATGCGAACCGGTGCAGCCACTCTGGAAAACAGTATGCGGGTTCCTCAAAAAATTAAAAATAGAACTGCTCTATGATCCAGCAATTGCACTACTAGGTATTTATCCAAAGGATACAGGTGTGCTGTTTCAAAGGGGCACATGCACCCCAATGTCTATAACAGCATTATCAACAATGGCCAAAGTATGGAAAGAGCCCAAATGTCCATCGACTGATGAATACGTAAGATCTGGTATACATATACAATGGAGTATTACTCAGCGATCAAAAAGAACGCTGTCTTGCCATTTGCAACAACGTGGATGGAACTAGAGGGTATGACGCTAAGCAAAATAAGTCAGTCAGAGGAAGACAAATATCGTATGACTTCACTCATATGAGGACCTCAAGGAACAAAACAGATGAGCATAAGGGAAGAGAAGTGAAAATAATATCAAAACAGAGAGGGAGACAATCTATGAGTCTCTTAAGTACAGAGAACAAACAGAGGGTTGCTGAAAGGGTTGTCAGGGGAAGGATGGAC
The DNA here is from genome assembly GCF_003009895.1 of Hyaena hyaena. Lineage (NCBI taxonomy): Eukaryota > Metazoa > Chordata > Mammalia > Carnivora > Hyaenidae > Hyaena > Hyaena hyaena. Next base: position 550,839 of record NW_024080738.1, on the reverse strand, counting down.
TAAACGCGTAAGGGGTATTAAGGAATCTACTCCTGAAATCACTGTTGCACTATATGCTAATTAACGTGGATATAAATTAAAAAATAATTAAATTTTTAAAATTACAAATAAAAACTTAGCTACAAAAGTGAGTACTTATTTAAAATGAGAATAAAAATTTAAAGCTGACAGATAACACATTAACATGTGTCCAAAGGTAACATATATTTATTAATACTATCATTAATCATTGATCTACCTTTCTATTTTACCCTGCATCTTCGTCTGCTTTTGGCTTACCTGTTCATAGGACAGTGATTTAATGAGATCTTTTTTCATCAAGAGAACAGAATGAAAGTTCCCATAACATGGTTGGCTGAAAATTGTTTTTGTTGTGTGTTACTTTTATTGATAACTCAAATTCCTTCCTGTACATCTGTAACTTTCTAGGAAGTTGCTTCCCAGGTGTGCTTCTTTCCTGATGGCAAGATCTAGAAGAATTCCATCCCTTTATCTACTTCTGTGGTCTCACCTCTCTGCCCCCACCTTCCCACTGCTGTTTTAGGGCAGTTCCTCTCTGCAACAGGTGGTCCCCAATTAGGGAGCTGAAGTCTCTTTCAGATGCCTCTTTTAGGGGTCACATTAAGGTCTGGATGCTTTTGAGTCTACCAGGAGGAGATGGCTCTGGGAGCTGGCTGGTCTCCAGTCCCTCCCAGAGGGGCCTTACACCATCATCAGGGCATATAGGGTGGCCTTTCCACTACCCTCCCAGACTGGGGCGGCTCCAAGCAAGGGAGGCTGGGCAGGGCTGTTTCTTCCCCAGAAACCTCAGCTTCCTTCATTCCCAAAGCAAACCTGATTCACTTCGGGTTTAAATTAGAAGCTCTCAAACAACTTGGCCTTAGGAAACCTTTTTAATCTTAAAAACTATTGAAGACCCTAAGAGCTTTTATCTATTAGCCTTTGCTATATTGGGAATTAAACTTAAAAATTTTAATAAGTGGTTATTTATTGATTTGCCCAAAAATAGCAATAATAAACCTATTACTTGTGAACATAAATAACATATTTTTATGGAAGATAACTATTAGCCAAATAAAACAATTAGAAGAGAGACATTGCTTTACATTTTTTGCAAATATCTTCAATGGTTGACTTACTAGAAGAGAGCTGGATTCTATTTTCTCTGCTCTATCTATTGAGATCTGTGTTTTCGGTGAAATATATTAAGAAAATATAGAAGGGGGAAGTACTTTAAAGCTCTTTTCAGATAATTGTGGAGGTTCTTTTAAACTTCACCAAAGCTCTGCCTTGGTAGTTTCTCAAAGATGAGTTACAATGTTGACTGTGAATCCTTTGGCCGGTGTTGTATGTTGAAATATCTTTCACCATCATTTTGCACTATCACCATTAGTCATTTGGAAAATATGAGCTGACAGAGTTATGTAGATCTTATGAATATTGCCCTAATGCAGTATATAATATCAAAATCACGTTTGTTAATATCACCACACTCTCATCATGGGAAGCTAATGAGCTCACAGTAGCAGATGCGAGTTTTCCAAAATTCCAATTCTCATTTGAGAGCTTGAGCTTTATCTCTGGTAACAAGTTCTGTCAGTTAGTTTTCTTGAAGTGACAAGTCAACTTTGCTCTGTTTTTTTAAGAAAATGTCTGCCAGATATCCAATTCTGAGTAACTGTGGTCTGTCAGGGGTTCCGTCAAGGAGACATGATGTCCCATGAAAAGAGTAGCTATTTCAGCTCACAAAGACCATAGTAACAGTTTTCTTCCTTGAGCTGACCATCATTCTTTTGTATACAGGAAAGTGTTTTCTGTGGATGTGTGCTTCCCACCTTGTCATGCAGAACGTTCACAAGATGTGTACTGAGGGCCAAGGTTTAACAAAATTGACCAGTTCTGTTACATCTTTTTAAAGAAATGTTTATATTTGAGAGAGTGCGTGTGCAGGGAATGGGCAGAGAGAGAGGGAGACAGTGAATCCGAAGCAGGCTCCAGCCTCTGAGCTGTCAGCACAGAGCTGACACAGGGCTCGAACCCACGGACCATGAGATCATGACCTGGGCCAAAGTTGGATGTTTAACCAATTGAGCCACCCAGGCACCCAGTCTTATTGTGTCTTTAAGGATAATTTGAAGTGAAACCAGCTTTGTTTTTCTTTACCATGAGTGTGTGGTAGCGAAGAATACAAAAACTTCTCAGTACAGTTTAGCGCCACTGCCTTGATTCATGCTAAGGCACTAGCAGATCTACTACCAAGCTTTTGAACCAGTAGATCACATTTTAACCCGCAAAAAGGCCAAGCAATGTCTTAATTTTAGTATGAAAATAGTTTTGACCTCATGGACCCTGATAAGCCTTTTATGGTCCCCCCAAGGGTTCCATAGAACATACTTTGAGAACTGCTGGTTTAGGTGTGAGTCATTCTCAGTGAATCACATTGTATGTTGGCTGGGAAGAATGGAGGACAGGGAAAGGAGAGTTGTACATCAAATTCTCCTTGGAATCACTGACCTAACCTAATACTCTCACTAAAAATGAAGAAATGGAGGCACAGGGTAATTTGTTTCAAGTCATCCAGCTCAACTGTGGTAGGACCAGGATTCATTTCCGGATCTTCTGACTCACAGGCAGTGGATATATAAGCTTCTCTCAAGTTAGGTCTCTCACACTTTGTAAACCTCTTTTAATGACCTATCTGGCTCCTATTGTATGCCAGGTATTAAAGATAGGAAATCAAATGACATTTTCCTGCTCTTTGGGGCCCACAGTCTCAGAAGCCTGCAGACAGGTAAATCAAAGGTTACAGTGCAGCCAGTGTTGAGATAGGTAAATAGTGGAGATTCAAGGGCTCAGAGGAGAGATGCTGGAATCTGACTGCAGCTCCTGATGACCCGAGTTGGTGATTCTGAGGCTGAGCTGGGAAGGAGGAACAAATGCCGGCCAGATAAGAGGGAGTGAGGACCTTCCAGTTGGGGGAGAGACCATGAGAAGGGTCTGGCATGGCGGGTGACAGAAACTTTGAGCATCTTGAGGAATGAGTAGGGGCGGGGGGGTGGCTGGAGGTGAGAGGTGGAGTGCAGGGGTTGGTTCTGGAGAACTGTGTGTGTCAACCCAATGAGTCTGGACTTTTGTCACGAAAGCTTTTGTGACATTCTAGCTTGGCTAGAATAACAGGCTGGGGCTTCTTCTAAATCCCAGGTGGTCATGATACCAGGACAGGCCGTCCAACTCCTAAGGGCTCCTCTTTCCCAACTACACCTCGAGTCACATGTTTACACAAGTTTGTTACATGGATTCTCTACCTACCAGAAAGAGACTCTTGAAGGAGCCATTTCCCATGGCTTAGAATCGGTCCCATTTTCTTGGCCTGAAACTTGCTACAACGTGCTATTTATTTTTCCTGCGGGCTTTATGGCTCACTCCGGACTCTTAGAAACCATTACAACAGTTGTGAACAATGTAAGATCTATAATTTGTAATATGTGGCCTTGCCAGACTGAATCCTAGAAAGTATTTCTGAGTGGTGATTTTTAAGGCTTGGAGAGCCATCTGAGATGAGCGGTTAAATAAACATAAACATGGCACCACCTCCAAGGCCCAGGAATCTTTATGTTTATTTTGATCCCCAAGTTTTTCTGGAGTAGACAGTCTGGCGCTGGTTTTCTGCCCAGTTATTCCAGGTATCACTAGTTAAAACTAACTAAAGAGGCACATACATTTATTTATTTTTAACATTTTATTTATTTTTGAGAGAGAGAGAGAGAGAGTGAGAGAGCATGTGAGTGGGGAGGGGCAGAGAGAGGAGACACAGAATCCAAAGCAGGCTCCAGTCTCCAAGCTGTCAGCACAGAGCCCGACGCAGGGCTCAAACTCACGAACTGTGAGATCATGACCTGAGAGAAGTTGGATGCTCAACCAACTGAGCCAGTCAGGTGCCCCACGTGCATTTAATAGCCCACTATTCCAGTTAAAGACTGATTCGTCAGATCTCCTGAATATGTGTATATGTGGCCACCTCTGTGGTTGGCATTTTTCACTTTACATGAAATGTGCTCCTCTTTGTGTGAGTTTGAAATGGTAACTTACTTCATTTCCCACACTGCTTCTCCAACTCCCAGTCTTTTACAAATGTTTTCCAATGGCCATTTTTCTCTCCTTGATATCAGAGGTTTTGCCATCCCATTGAAAAGTTATCAATTGGTTTATTTATTTATTTTTATTCTTATTTATTTATTTATATTTATATATATTCTTGGTTTATTTTATACAGTGAACATATTGTTTCACTGTAGCAGTTTGAACGACTATGTACAAAGTGTACACTGACTCTGAGGGAAGTGTGATATATAAGATCATGAAGATCAATAAACAAGGCTGACAATTCCTGTGTAATCATAACAGTCTGGGCATGTCTGGCATCCCAAAAACGTGCAACATATATACAAACCAAATAAATATTTGACACTAACACATTATCAGTTCAGCCTATAGGGAAGAAGAGGCTTCCAGATTCAGACAGGGATGGATGGGTGGTCCCACCAGAAGCCTGGGAGGTGACCCAGAGTTTATTACATTTCCAAGGGTCTTGGATATGACATAATCCCTTGGGGGGCCTTCTGAATAAATTTTGATAACATGTCAAGTTTTAATTTGCTCATAGTGTTTCTATTTTACTCATAGGCATGGAAGCAGGGTCCAAGGTTTCACAAAGGCCCACAGGCCCTGGGCAAGTAGATGGAGAGTGATGACAACATGGCAGAGAGCCTCCCACCAAAGAGAGTAATGGTGGTTAGCAGCATCCTTTGTTTGCCCTGGGCCTCACATCTAGCTTCTCTGAACAGTTCCATTTGATGATGCTTAGAAAGCACTGTACAGACATGGACCAAAATAGGAATCTTAGAAGGGGAGAGAAACCCGGAGAGGTTCTCTTTCATGATGGTCAAGTGCCCCATAGGGCTCTTTCAGAAGCTCTAGGAAATATGTGAAGGGTTAGGAGGGGAACATGGATTGAAACTAAAGGTTTGGGTGCCTGAGTGGCTCAGTCAGTTAAGTATCCAACTTCAGCTCAGGTTGTGATCTCACAGTTTGTGAGTTCAAGCCCCACATTGGGCTCTCTGCTGTCAGCACAGAGCCCACTTCAGGTCCTCCATCTCCTTCTCTCTCTGCCTCTCCCCCACTCTCTGTCTCTCTCTCTCAAAAGAAATAAACATTAAAAAAACTTTTTAAGGATTTTTTAAAAAGGTTAAGGAATGCTGATCTCACCAACCACCTCCTTTACTTTCCCAGTAAGGATATCGAGGTGCAAAGAGAGAAAGTCATCTTCCCTCAGAGCTCATTTGTATAGGGGATAGATTTGGAACCAGAGTTTCCTGACCCATGGCTAGGCTATCCCTGACACAGGATGCCATCTCTGTGCCCTTATTTTGTCACTGAAGCTCCTCCTTGCATCTGTGTTGCACTTATTCTCTCCTTTCACTCCAGCTACCCTTTTTAAGAGAGAGAGAGAGAGAGGGAGAGAGAGAGAGAGAGAGAGACAGCATGAGCAGGGGAGGGTCAGAGAGAGAGAGGGAGACACAGAATCTGAAGCAGGGTCCAGGCTCTGAGCTGTCAGCACAGAGCCCGATGCGGGGCTCGAACCCATGAACTGTGAGATCATGACCCGATCCAAAGTCGATGCTTAACCGACTGAGCCACCCAGGTGGCCCCAGCTAACCTCTTTTATAATCATCAATACTCCTGCCAGAAATGTGGGACAGGTATAGTGAGGAAGATGAAGTCCAGGAAGATAAAGGAGTGTCTAGCCCAGGGAGGAGAAAAAAAGCTTTAGGAATGAATAAAGATCTTCAAGTATTAGAGGGCTGGTATTCAGAGGTGGGATCAGTGCCATCGGCGTGTCCCCAGGAGGCAGATCCAAGACCAGTGAGGGGAGCTGCCGTGGCAAGTTTCTGGGGCTGTGTGGGCTTCAGAGCTCAGAACCCAAATCCCTCACAGCTAGGGGATGCTGGCAAGAGAACCTCTCTGAGCTTCAGGTTCCTGAACAGTAAAAGGGATGATCAGAAATAATCTGTCATCTCCATGGCCAAAAGCAGATGCCCAACAAATAGAAGGTATTACCAATGTCTAGAAGTAGGCTTTGGTTCAACATAAGAAAAGACTTTCTATCCAAGAGAGCAGTCTGTAAATGGAATGTGCTGCCTTGCAGAAGAGTGAGCTTCCTGGCACTGGAGGCCTTTAAGAAGAAACTAGAAGGCTAGCAGTCAGAGGCAGTATAGGATGGGAGAATTGGACAACTAGACAATTTCACACTTCGTCTGATTCCAAGATTCTGTGATGTGTTCTGGGATAAACTCAAATGTCTTGTATTCTTCTTGGTCCTTCAAACATTCTCTCTGCTGCCTTGGAGGCTATTCACTCTGTCCAGAATGCTCATCTTTGCCTATCCATCCTTCAGTCTCTGTAAACCTCCCTTTCTCAGGGAATCATTCCCAAGCCCAGCCTCTGGAATTGGCTCAATATCTAACTCCAGTTTAATGGTTCACACAAGGAGCGAGCCAAGAGCATAACTCCCAGGTTAAGCCACTTTTAACCAGGTTTGGCTAACTGTGGTAAGACCGAAGTCGGTCAATAACTCCTAAAATATAGCTAACCATGTTGCAAAGCAGTGAGATTCTCAAGTAGCTGTTTTACTTGCTTTAGAGAATGAGGTTCTGTGACCACAGAGTTCCATGTTCATTAACACGTATTAGGTTCTTAACATTAGGTGCTAACCATAGTACCTCCTGTTGGGGGTTCAAAAATAAAAGTTAGTCACAATGCCCATGGTCAAGGAGCACAGTTTAGGGGAGTAAGACTAATAATATTGATATAAATTAGGGAAACACCTAGCCTACCCTGGATACCTAAGAAAGGAGCTTTTGTCTGAAGCTGGGATCCAGAGAAGACTTCTTGGAGGAGAGGACATCTAAATACTCCATTTTCTCCTGTTCCTTATGATCAAGAGTGCTATTGCTATATTATATCTCATTGGCTTACTGAGTATATCCTTGAGGCAAAGCTCCAGTTTCTGGGTTTTTATTGCTTCATGGTTTATCTTTCAGAACTTCTGCAGAAGTGCAAGATGCCTTCATGACTTACACAGTATATGATGACATCATCACCATTAAGCTCATCCAAGAGGCCTGCAAGGTTCTTGGTAAGTCTGAAGAGGGCTTTGTTTTGGTTTCTTAAGGCTGCGGTAACAAAGTGCAATCAATTCTCATCATCCACAGTAGTTCTGTTCTATCTATCACGGCAAAAGTTCTGCGGTACTGATTGGGGGGTTACAGATACATTTTAGTGAGTGAGTCAATTTGCAAATATGGGATCTGCAAAGAATGAGGATCGACTATACCACAAATTGGACAGTCTAAAACAACAGGAAATTGGGGCGCCTGGGTGGCTTAGTTGGTTAAGTGTCCGACTTTCGCTTAGGTCATGATCTGGCAGTTCGTGGGTTCGAGCCCCGCGTCGGGCTCTGTGCTGACTGCCAGCTCGGAGCCTGGAGCCTATTTCAGAGTCTGTATCTCCCTCTCTCTCTGACCCTCCCCTGCTCACGCTGTCTCTCTCTCTCTCTCTCTCTCTCCTAGAAATAAAAATATTAAAAAAATATAAAACAACAGGAATTTATTCTTCGTAGTTCAGGGGACTGGAAGCCTGAAATCAAGGTGTCAGCAAGGCCACGCTCCCTCTGAAGTCTCTAGGGAAGGATCCTTCCTCTTCCAGGTTCTGGTGACCCCAGGTGCTCCTTGGGAGAGCATAACTCCACTCTCTACTTCCATCCTCACGTGGCCATTTTCTCCCTGTGACTATGTCTCTACATCTAAATTCCCTGTTTTCATAAGGACCTTGGTCGTACTGGATTTAGGGCCCACCCTAATCCAGGAATCCATCCTTTCTGTTTGAATAGCCTCTTACAGACAAACATCATGAGTGTTACTCTGAGCTTTATCATCTATACACCGCTTTCATGTTTGGCCTTGATGATGGCTTTGACAGAGGTAATAACTTTGAAATGGATTGTCACGATTAGCCCGGGTATCAGGAGGAACAGCATTGAAAATCTTCTTATACAAACCACACGTGTTTATCTAGAAATGTTTTTCTCATTGGTCTATGAGAATAATAATATCTACCCCTCAGACTTATTTTGAGGATTAAATGAGGTGAGATATGTGAAAATGTCTAATGTGGTCTCTGCCATAATAATAAGCTCTCAAAATACATTTGCTTCTCTCCTTCCTTCCGCCTTTCTTCCCTCTTGCTTTCTGCATTAATTTCCCATCTCTAAAGAAGGTTACATTTGGAGGTTCCAAGTAGACATGGACTTTGAGGAGACACTTCAACTCAGTGTACCCTCCTTTCCTTTACTCTCCCTTCTCGCCAGCATGGCGCACACAGTGAGCTGGGGCCTGGAGAGGAAGGCAGGACCACCAGCCTCTGCTGCCCAGGCTCCAGGGGGCTTGTGCAGAAAGCAGAGAAAGTCCCCCGGCATCTTCAGGTTCTTTTACAACACTCCTCTTCTGGTCCCCATTGAACTTCCTTTGCCCATTCCTTCCGCCACTGTGGCTTTGGGTCATGCTGAGATGGTATCTAGGGACTATGGTTGGCACACACTGTGTCAACATCCTTGCCTGGTACCCAAGACCCTGGGGCAGAATTGTTGGAAGTGTGAGTGACTCTTGGGAGCTTCAGGCTGGTTCCTGTGCAGCCCATGGGGGTTGGGCAACAGGGGCTGTGGTTTCCAGCTGTTCTTCATGGAGTCTCTGAGGGCCCAGCAAGTCAGCCTACATGTCCTCAGGACCTCCTCCACGGGGGCGTCACAGGGAAAGGCCACCCCCAAGCACACAATACCTAGTCCAGCAGATGTGCTTGAGAACACCCCAGGGCAGTTGGTTAACACTAAGCTCGCAGAGACAGGTGGCTTCTCCAGAGCACAGATGTGTAACGTGCCTGTGTTGGGCGAGGCAATGAACTTCTTTCTCTTTCCTCTGAATATCAGAGGAATTCTCTGATTTAAAAAAATGTGCCAGCTTTAACCCCATGCACCTGGATCCAGTAGAAAAGGTTTTCCCCTTGTTTTCACCCAGCAATTTGACAGCTGTGTCTCTTCTCATGTTACTGGTCATTTCCTGGATGCAGAAAACCTTTCAAGTATCTGCATCTGGAAGAAGCCCCAAGTCTCTGCAAAGCTGGCTGTGGGCGGGGGGAAGCATTTGAGGGTGAGGGAGGTGAGTGTGCATGAGGAGCAGATCCTCTGTGTTAAGTGACTGTCCTCTGAGACCCCTGGCTCATCTGGCTATTCTGGTCTGTCTTGGAGCCACAGGGCCAAGTAAGGGCCAATAAGGGCTGGTGGGATGATGACAGTTGGAGCTGGGAGGAATCCAGGCTACAACTGGTCATGAACTTCTAAGCAGATGTGTGTTAGCTCCTGGTCACTTGCCACCCATACCTCCTAAAAGAACTAGACAAGGTTGTGTCTGAGACTGGACATAAGGTAAGGAATGAACTGCTCATTTCCTCCTTCAGCTCTTGGGGCTTGGGCTCCAAGAGCAGCAATGTCTCCTGGATGTCTTCTAAAGACAGTGCACAGCCTCCCCCTGTAGTGATCCTTGAAGGAAGGCAAAGGAAGTTGGCAGCACCCATGTGGCATCTCAGAATCATAGCTAAGCACCTGTCCCCACTCCCCCTTCCAAAGAGGTTCACAGAGAGGGTTTCTATAAAAAAGATGAGCCAAGGCCTGGGGTATCTCAATAGCACCTATGAACCCCACCTCTACCCTGTCTGACTTGTTTTTAGGGGGCTCCTTTGAGCCCTTTGCCTCTCCTACAGTTGATGCCAGTGGGAATTTATATGGAGCTTGGGCTATCAAAAAGCAGGTGGAGTCAGGATTTCAGGAGGAGTCTGACCCCAGGTCAGACTCTTCATAGTGCTGTGGGGCCCACCCAGGGCTGGGAGCCCGGAGACCCACCTTCTAGACCCAGCTCACCTCCTGGGTAGCAGCCTTTCTGCGTAGCCTGCCCGCACCACAGCGAACCTCTCAGCTTCCTTGTTTAACACACCTGCCAAAAAGCTTGTGTGGTTTATTTTCTTACACATCACTTTTTAGTATTTTTAAGTATGTGATTATGGTATTAAATATGATTTTCAAACCACACAGGCAGACCCCTTCCTAATTCTGATTTGCTCTACCCCACATATGCAAGGCCTGGCCCTCACACAGTCTTGTGGGCCCCCAGGCAAGTCTGAGAGATTATAATGGCCACCTTTCTCCCAGATAAAGTCAAGAAAGCATCTGGTTACTTTTCTCCTATAGAATAAAAAAAACATGAGGTGGGGGTTTTGTACTGGGAGGTGGTTCTAGACTTGGCCTGTAAAGCTAGAGTTTTGACAGAGTTCAGGAAATAAAAGGTCAATATAGCTTGAACTAGATGGTGTAATGGAGCTCTTTTTCAGTCTTTTCTTGATTTTCTTTCAAGGGATCCCAGCAGCAGGGGGCTGTGATGGCTACATCATGCAGTTTTGGTTTGGTTCCAAGCCCTCTGTCAAAGGGCATCCTATCAAATTCTAGAATGGGGGCCAGGGGTTGGATTCTGCTCTGTCATATCAGCTTTGTGACCTTGGGCCAGTGATAGAAATTCATTGACAGTGGTACCTGCCTGGGTGGCTCAGTTGGTTAAGGATCTGACTCTTGATTTTGGGTCAGGTCGTGATCTCACGGTTCATAAGATCAAGGCCCACATTGGGCTGCTCCTCACTGACAATGTGGAGCCTTCTTGGGATTCTCTCCCTTGCTGTCTGCCCATCCTCCACTCACTTGCTCATGCTATCTCAAAATAAATAAACTTAAAAAAGGTCACTGAGAGTTGATCTCCTCCTCAAAAAGAAATCATACTGACTTCAAACGGTCATGGGAAGGAAGAAATTAGTTCAGGCAACAAATGTGAGGCACTTGGCAATATGCGTGGCCCAAAATGGGTGTGCAGCAGATGTAATTTGAATGGTGAGACTGAAAGGAAAGCAGGGACATTTCTATGTTTTGGATCTCTGGCTGTTGTCCCCTAAAAGTAGAGATGAGCTTTGCTGTTCACCTCAAACGACTGTGGTATAATGTTCTGGGCCCTCTGGGCAGTGATTGGCAAACCATATGCAGCCCAATGGCCAAATCTGGCTCCCTGCCTGTTTTCGTAAGTAAAATTTTATTGGAATTCAGCTGTGCCCATTTGTTTACATATTGTCTATGGTTGCTTTTGTGTCATCATGGCAGAGTTGAGGAATTGCAACAGAGACCTGGAAAACTGAAAATATTTATTATTTGCCTTTTACAAAAAACAGTTTTGTCATCTAATGCTCTGGAGAATGGATCTTTTCAAGATTTTTTGAATCCCTTTTTATCTGAAAACTATTATGGACCGAATTATGTTCAATCCCCACCAAATTTGTATATTGAAGCACTAACCCCCACTAATGCCCACTGTGATGGCATTTGGAGGTGGGCCTTTGGGAGACAATTAGATTTACACGAGGTCAGGAATTAGTCCCCTTATAGGAAGAGGTATCAGACAGCTAGCTCTCTCTCTCTCAGAAAGCATGGGTGTGTGGTTTCTCTCTCTCTCTCTCTCTCTCTCTCTCACACCCTCAGCCCCACATCACGTGAGGAAGTGATGAGGAACCAAGAAGAGAACTCTTGCTAGAACCTGACCACACTGGCACTTTCATCTTGCACTTTTGGTTTCCAGAATTGTGAGTAAATAAGTTTCTGTTAAGCCAGCAGCTCACAGTATGTTGCTGTAGCAGCCCAAGCAGACTGGTGTAGGAGCTCAAGTAAGCTTTACATCTCCGGAAAGAAATACCTCCTACGTCTGATATCACACTCAGGCCATTTTGTAACCATGTGTGAACATGAACACCATTTGGGGTGGTAGTACTTTTAGTAGAAAGATGCCTTCCCATACCTGCCCTCAGGCTTTCCTAGTTCCAAACCAATCAATGCATTTAGAGGCAGCAATGACTTTATAGACTTTTAGAAACTTTATAGTTTGTGGGGCTTTCTACCCAAAGCCAAAGCCTATTATTGAGATTTCTCTAACTTCCAGTTGCGTATCTCTGTAGCACCTCTTGGCCTATACCTGAAGGGGTATACACATATGGTGAGTGCATTTTTCAAAGAAAAAGTCAGGATGCAAAATCAAGTGAACACGTGCATGAGTGTTGGAATCTGGATGGCTCTGAGAAACATGGCTGTATGGTTTCTCTCTCTACACACACACACATACACACACACAAATACACACATACACATATATTCCTTGAGTCAGAGAGAGCATGGCCCTGCCAGGGGGAAGTCTACAGAAAGGACATTTAACAGTTTAACAAAATATACTGGTCCTTTGAGACAAACTCTTCCCTTAGACAAAGAAAAAAAGCATGCTAGTTACTACTAGTCAAATGCTTTGCCTTCTGAGTGAGCTCCAGAATGCAATTTCCCTACCTTTAAGCAATTGTTGGGACTTCTCCAGACCTCTCTGCCACTGCATAGCTCTGTGCTTCCAATTAGCATAATTCAGGATGGGACCAGATGGCAGGTTAAGCATTGCAGAAGGAATTGTTCTGTACATGAATAAGTGCCTACTTAGTGTGTAAGTGGGTTATTAGTGATCCGAAGTGACAAAATGCAAAACAACACACAACAGCCATTTGGCACAGCTGTGTCAGTCTAGACTTTGCTTGCTAGGAAACCAATAGTAAAATGTGTTTCAACAGTTAGCTAGCAGCAAATGCCAACAAGCCTTCTCTGCGCTCACTCCTTTTAAAATAAGAGTAACAGCATAAAATTTACAAAGTCCCCAAATTGGGCATTATAACGTTTGATCTTTCCCATGACCCTCTGAGGTGGGACAAGTAACCCAGGAAAGGTGACTAACTGAAAACAAAGACCTGAACTCTGGCGCCCTGGCTCTAAGCCCTGTGTTGAATGGCACAGGCTGGAGGAGGATTTGGCTGGTGGGCATGAGGCCTATAGCAAGGACTTTGGGATCGGATGGACCTGGGTAGAACCCTTGGCTGTACCGCCCCTAATAATGTAACCTGGGGCAAACTCCCCCTCAGTAAGTATCCGTGATGCCTGCCTCCCCTACCTCAGAGGACTGTCCTAAAGATTAAGCACAATCACGTGAGCAAAGTGCCTCACAGAGAGTGGATACTCAACAAGGCAGACGCTTTGCCCTGTCCTCCCTCAGCCTGACCCAGTAGACCCTGGTTAGGCCAACTTCCCTGTTCCAAAGTCTGCCAGGAAGCGGGCAGTTTGTGATCTACCAGGCTTACGTGACCCTGCTTCATCACCGCAGAGGACCTCCCACTTGAGCTGGTGTGATCTACGGCCAAGCTGCCTTTTCTTTATGCCCTGGGTAAACTTATTGCTACCTCTGGACCCCAACCCTCCCAACGTAAAGTCTGTTTCCACCTTGCAGCGTGTGGTACTCACATGGGTAGCTGTTTCCTGCTTTTCTTCAACTCTTTTCTCCTACTCACAGAAGATTTTCACCACCCGTTATCTCATGCCTGGCTTACGTGATATTATTTGAGGAGAGTAGGCTAGATGAACAGGCTCTTTGCAGACATTTGAAGCTTTACTCTTTTGGATATGTAAGCCTTGGGGGAAAATATGCCCATTTTCAATGGAAAATTTTCTAAAAGGTACTGCATACACTTCCCTGTCTTGTGGAAGAAAAGATGTTTTCTCTGGGTGCCTTGGGTGGGTCCCTATGAGGAAAAGCTCTTGTCCTCTGTATCTGGGTGATGGGAGGTGGGCTCTATCTGGGTGGGCCTTGTGCACAGGAGGCCCAGAATAGACAGCTGTGTCTCTGGCATCCCTCTGCCTATCAGCCCCCACTCAGGGTTTAGCAGGTATCTTCTCCCCTGGATAGCCCACCTCTGCTCTTTTCAGTCTCTTGAGCTGTCACCCAGGAAGAAGCAAACATTTCCTGGTGCTGCTGAAGTGCCAGGCTTATTACGTCAGAAAATCTGAGTTTATACATCATTCTAATAAAAAAACTTCTTAAAAGGCTCCATACTTCTTCTGGGAAGGCAAGCATTTAGAAAATGGACACTTCCTGACAGTTATTTTTCTGCCAACAAAGAAGTCTTCCATTAAAAGAACCCCAAAACAACCCTTTTAATAGAATATTTCACACACACACACACACACACACACACACACACACACGTAGAGAGAATTGTACATTCTAGTGCCTGTATCCTTCACCGAGCTTCAGTAATTATTAATATTTCACCAATCTTGCTTCATTTCTCTGGTCCCTCCACTCTTTTTCTGGTTTTGTTTTTGCTGGAATGTCTTAAAGCAAATCTCAGGTTTCCCATAATTTTACCCATAAATATTTCAGTATGAGTCTCTAACAAGATAAAGACATTTTAAAACATAATCATAATGCCTTGATTATACCTAACAAAATTCATAATATTACAGAGGCCCAGAATCCAGCTGTATCTCAGCTGGCCATGCATAAATGTGGTCTTTGTGGTCTTTTTATATTAGATTTGCTAAGGTCTTTTCAGGACAATCAGCAAAAACTTCTACTTTGACATAATTTCAAACTCACAGGAGGTTTGCAAGCATTGCACAAAGAATTCCCATATACTTTTCATCCATATTCCCCAAATGTTAACATTTTATTATATTGGCTCTATCTTTCTCTCTAGATCTATATTGTTTTTCCTGAATCATTAGTATGTTGCAGATATCTTGTTATCCCTAAAAAATTCTCTTACATAACTACAGAACAACTATCAAACTCAGGAAATGAACATTTATATAGGGCTATTATCTAATCTAGAGACCTTATTGAGATTTTTCCAACTGTCCCCATGACATCCTTCAGAACAAAAGAGAAACCTTGGATCATGTCAATTGTCATATCTCTTTCATCTTCTGACATATGGAATAGTCCCTGAGCCTTTGTTTGTGATTCATAACACTCGTGTCTTTGGCGAACTCTGGTCAGCTGCCTTGCAGAATGCCCCTCAATTCCAGACTATCTGATAGTTTCTCCTGATTCAATTCAGGTTATGCTTTCTTGGCAGGAAGCCCACAGAAGTGATATTCTGTCCTTCCCAGTTCATCATAGCAGGGGGGATATGATGTTCTTTTGTCCTATTGTCCCATTACAGGTACTAACTTTGATTGCTTACGATGGGATGTGCCAGGTTTCTCTATTATAAGTTTCTATCTTTCCCTTTTAAATTCAGTAGCTCGTGAGAGGATACATTCAGACTATGCAAATGTCTTATTGCTTCTCAAACTCCTCCCTCCCCAGTTTTAGTACTCATTGGTGATTTTTGCCTGAAACCATAATTATGGTGGCCAAATGGTGTATCATTCCTTTTATGTTTATTAGTTGGATTTATACTATAAAGAAGAATTTCTCCCTCTTTGCCATTTATTTATTTTTAGCAATGTGAACTCTTGATTCTAATTTTTTAGAATCCTTTGCTTTCATTATTTCTTTTGATGCTCAAATTTTCTAAGATTTATACAGTGGGGGCCCCTCCACCTTTGACATGTCATCGTTCTTTGATTACTTCATTTTTTATATATTTATTTCTGAGAGAGAAAGAGAGAGTGCAAGCAGGGGAGGGGCCGAAAAGAGAGGGAGATAGAATCTGAGGCAGGCTCCAGGCTCTGAGCTGTCAGAGACCGATATAGGGCTCCAACTCACAAACCATGATTTCATGACCTGAGCCTAAGTCAAACACCCAACCAACTAAGCCACCCAGGTGCCCCTTTAATTGATTACTTCTGTACTTTATGGCATGACTAGATGTTATAGGCTCATCTTATCCTTTCCCCGGCCCAGCCTTGAAATCTGCCATTTCTCCAAGGAGACCTGAACACACACACATTCTCTCTCTCATTCATTCATACACACACACACACACACACATCTATCTATCTACCTATCTATCTATCTACCTATCTATCTATCTGCCTACCTATCTACCTACACATCCATCCATCCATCCATCTATCCAACCATTTAAAAGCATGATGGGTCTTGTGCTTTTATTATGATAGATTTGATAATCCACCCCCAAAAGACTTCATTCCATTTTCCCTTTTCCATAATTGTAACTTCTCACACAGTGAGGAAACTGTTCCCCATTATTCATAATATATTTACTTATATTTTTAATCCTCAATTGTTCAGAACATCATTTCAGAATTCCTTACCAATACCAGTCAATTATTTGTTTAAAGTTTTGCTTTGTTTTGTTTTTGTTTTGTTTTCATCTTGAGCCTGAAGACAAAGCAGTCTTAATCCTATGTTCAAATGTTACGGGGTTAATTTTTTTTTCCTGGGTAATTCAATTATTCAAAACTATTCTGTTCAAATACTGTTCTGTTAATCTGTTTCTGTTTGTATTCTATCTCAGGGTTTTCCCTATCCTTATCGACTGTATTTATCTTCTTTATTTTCACTACACTAGTCATTAACATGATTCCCCAAAGCCAAAATTGTTCAAAAAGTTATGCTCAGAGCACGTCAGTCCCCCAACCCCCACCAATTTTCTAGCCTTTCTACCTGATTCCCACCAATGCTCTTTAGGTAAGTAATCTCAATAGTCCCTGGTTTACACTTCTGGTGTTTAATTTTGCACAAATAAGCAGATGCACATTTCCTTATTTCCCCTGATCTACAACACAAAAGATAAAACACTAAACATACTACAGATTTTCCTTTGCAGTGTCAAAAAATATGGGGCATCTGGGTGGCTCAGGTCATGATCTCATGGTTTGTGAATTCCAGCTCCATGTCACGCTCTGTGCTGACAGCTCCGAGCCTGGAGCCTGCTTCAGATTCTGTGTCTCCCTCTTTCTCTGCCCCTCCCCTGCTCACACTCTGTCTCTCTCTTTCTCTCTCAAAAATAAATAAACATTAAAAGAATAAGGGGGCGTCTGGGGGCTCAGTGAGTTAAGCATCTGGCTCTTGATTTCAGCTCAGGCCATAATCTCATGGTTCCTGAGATGGAGCCCTGCGTCAGGCTCTGGCTGACAGTGCCTGGCCTGCTTGGAATTCTCTCTCCCACTTCCTCTGCTCCTCCCCTGCTCCTGCTTGCGTGCACTTGCTCTCTCTCAAGATAAATAAAGACACTTAAAATATATGTTAAGGCACCTATGGCTTGTTTAGTTTTCACATTTCCTCGCCATTTCCTATATGTCTCTGACTCCCTGTGACTTAGAGAACTCATGGAATCCTAAATTCATGGAGAGGACACTGTGTACCAACACAACACAGATGTTGGTTTTTAAGTGACCTTTGTCCTCTGTTAGACAAGCATTCTCCACCAAAAATCTGAGAAGCCCTAAACCCAGCACAGATGGAAAATGCTGCATCCAAACCCGAGGTCCGTGCTTAAGCAACCGTCTCTGAGCCAGCCGTCCTTTCCTGTTAACAGAGCTGGGTGCCCAGAAACAAAATAACCATGGTCTGGAACAAGCATCTTCATGGATTTTTGTAGGGTTTACAGATTTAAAAGAAAAGTTAAGCAGATAGTCTTTCTACACAAGCCTGCCTCTGTCACCTTACTGTACCTTGCGTGGCTTGCAGACAGCCCAGTCCTCCTGAGCATGGTTCCCGGGAGAAGGAGGCCTCTGGGATGTGTGCTTTCCTGGCCGGTAACAGGATTCACCTGCTCAGAACTCCAGCGTGGGGGACGCACAGCACAGCTGTTTTTTCTCATCTTGAACAAGCTAGATTTAACAGGAAAGGAGTGGGTGAAGGAGGGAAGAGGAAGGAGCAATCCCACACCTGTCCATGTACTTTTCAGGATTTCTCCTTCCGGGGACTCATTGCAATGGAAAGGACTTGAGTGGGATTTATCTCAGTTCCTTGGGGCTTAGCAGGTGGCTCTCGATTGGTGTTCTAGAGAAGCCTGCCTGCATCCAGTTAGGGAGGGACCTATAAGCAGAGAACCCAACAGAGGCAATTTGCATAAGCCATTACCACCTCCACCCTGCCATCCCAGGCTTTGTCTAGATTCAAAAAAAGTTGGTTGATACATCTTTAGGATGTGTGCACAACTCATCCCTGATAAGACCAGACCAACTCAGTGGAACTTTAATCTAAGAACAATCTAATTGTTCTTAGATTGCAGAACAACTATCTGCCCAGTAATCCCAGATTACCAGCTACAGGTAATTTGACCACCTCTGGAAGCAGGCAGAGGCTGGGTAGGGCCCAGACCTCCTCTGACCCCCCCTGCCACCCGTGCAAGAATTGCTCTTACATGTATACTTCAAGAGACTGGAAAGCTCTTGCTGTGAATTCCAGATCCAGCGAGAGCATTACAGGATCCAGCCAGGGATTACGGTGATTGTGAATTTTGCAGGGCTCCCATAAACCCAGGCATTCCAGACCTTCTTCCAGCCCCCAGGACCTACCAGAGTCACCATCCCACAGGAAATAAGAGAATGTTCTCTCACAGATGTGCCAGGCCACCAGCATCAGTGAATTCCCTGTCTCCTGTGTCAGTGATGACAAGCCATCAGTAGCCCTCACCCTGGGGAGAACTCTTGTTTCTTTGCTGCTCCAGAGGCTGTGGGATATGGTATGGAAATCACCGAATTTAGAGTTAGAGCGTCTGCCATTCTGCGTGATTTGGGTGAATTCACAAAGATGACGCTCAACCTCAGAAAGGGGACATGATAATAAGATTACCTACCTTACAAGGTTCTGGCAAGCACTGGGCAAAATAATTGATGATGTTGATTAATGAGCGTTTAATGATTGAGTGCTTCAGGAACTGTAAAATATCCTTAAAAACACTTCTGGCTCTCTATAAAGCCAAAGATCACAAGCTGTCTATTGCAGCAGTGCAGACAGGGGCAGCAGCCCCAACTAAAGCCACAAATCTGCCCCAAGGTATTTATTAAGCATCTGCTCTGTGTCTCACATAGAAAATGTACAGAGTGAGGTCATTGCCCCACAGAGTTATCACAGAGTCAGGAAGAAGATCAAATGCCACACTTAGGAAGAGTACTCAGTGTGATGTAGGATATTCAGAGAAATCTTTATGAAGGATGCGATGTGAAAAGTGTGCCCCACAGGGACACCAGGATGTGGAAAGGGGGAGAGAGAAAGGGGAAGCCACTGAAAGCTTTTGGTCTCATCTTCTGGGTAAATCAAGGTAAGTTTGTCAGTATTGTTTTGTAGTCACAGTATTATTCTTTCTCAAAGATGGCTTTTTATTTTGCTTAAAGCCATTGCATTTGAAAACGTCCAGAGGCTGTAGGGGAGACCACAGAGGACCATACACCACCCTGCCCAGAGCAAGCCTCTTTCTGGGTGCCAGACTCACCATCACAGGAATATGAGAGCTTCCCATCCCCTTATGGACCAGAGAGGGATTTATGCTATGGGGACTGCAGAAAAGATTGGGGTAAGGGTAAGAGAAACTCCAGTTTAATGAGCACCTTCCAGAAGCCAGGGCTTTACTGGGTTCCTCACGGTGGCCCTGAGAGAGGGATATCATTATTGGCATTTTACTGATGACCAAAGTGAAACCTTAGGGAGATGTTCAGTCATGTTATCACATAGTCAGGATTTTGTCTCTTTTTTTTAAAAGTTATTTCTGAGAGAGAGAGAGAGCGAGAGCGAGCGCATGAGCAGGGGAGGGTCAGAGAGAGAGGGAGACACAGAATCTGAAACAGGCTCCAGGCTCTGAGCTGTCAGCACAGAGCCCAATGCGGGGCTCGAACCCACAAACTGTGAGATCATGACCTGAGCTGAAGTTGGGTGCTTAACTGACTGAGCCACCCAGGCACCCCAGGGTTTTAACTCTTTGAAAATCAATGAAGACACCACCACCCCTGAACGAGAACAAACATTTTCCAGGTGCTTTTATTTTGGGGGTATGCTTTGGCTTCCACAGGTGTCTCCATGGAAGTCATTCTGAAACTCTTTGGAGAATATTTCTTTAAATTCTGTAAGATGTCTGGCTATGATCGGATGTTACGGACACTGGGAGGAAACCTCACCGAGTTTATTGAGAACCTAGATGCCCTCCACAGTTACCTTGCACTGTCTTATCAGGTAAGGCTATCTGAGTCCGGTCTGGTGGCTTGGTGAGGAAGCAAATGCTTGTGGAGGTTCTGGGTCATCATCCCACCTCCCCCAAGAGGGGTGCATTTGGAAGGGATGTGCAGGATCCCGGTACAAGGTGTCAGGAGCCCTCTGGGGGAAAGGAATGGAAAGTGAATACCTGTTGGCCACTCTTATTAACTGGCCAGCAACAACCAATGAGGGACAAGCTGAAGACGTTGGCTTTGTGACAGAGGATGGTCTATTCTGATAGTCGCTGATGTGGGCTTCGAATTAGATCTGGAAGATTGGTCACAGTGGGAACAAAGGCCGGGAAACAATCAGGTTGCAGTGGATTTGCAAAATCTCTCCTCAGGTGGAAATCCGGCTTGGATGGAGATGATAAATAGCTTCTGTAGCCAGATTCATTTATTCATATATCAGAAGAACAGATTTGATAGGGCCAAGAGCCAGAGTCGGAAACCATCCAATGCTGATTAGCCCGCAGGGTGATCGCCTGAGGTGTTAAGAAACTAATTTCCCTATTGGGATATATCCTTCTGGAATTCATTCCTTGGTTTTCTTTTTTGTAGACTTCGTTGAAAATATTAAACGCCTAGACTTCCTTTTCTTTTTCTGAAAAGAAAAAGCCTTATTAAAAAGGCAAATAGGCATTTACATATTTTTAAATAATAGTTTATTATTTTATATAAATTGTTTATATTTATTTTTAGGGCCCTTTCTAGTTAAAAAATTTAATATTTATTTTTGAGAGAGAGAGAGGAAGAGATAGTGTGAGTGGGGGAGGGGCAGAGAGAGAGGGAGAACAGAATCTGAAGCAGGCTCCAGGCTTTCAGCTGTCAGCACAGAGCCTGATGTGGGGCTCGAACCCACAGCCTATGAGATCATGACCTGAGCTAAAGTCAGACACTTAACTGACTGAGCCACCTGGGCACCCTTAGGGCCCTTTATAGTTTACCAGGCTCTTTCTCCACTATTTTTATATTTAATGCTCATAACCACCGTTGAAGGGTTGTCATGAAGATAAAATGGGATTAGATGCGCTAAAGTGGCTCATCAACCATCATGCACCTTTATATGTGTTCAATGGGAAAACGATTATTTTCTCCATTTTTCACATGAGGCATAAGAAAAACTTTATCTGACTTCAAGTGGGATGAGTATGTGGGTCTGTCCTGTTGTTAATAAAGTGAACTACACAAGGACAGAGAGAATAGAAAGAGCCCTGGACACGGGGTCAGATGCACCTACTGTGCTGCCTGACCAGCTCTGCAGTTTACTAGCTGTGTGACCCTGTACAAGTTATTTGCCCTCTCTGGCCCTCGATTTTTTCACTTTATTCACTTCAGGAATACATATTGAGCATTTACTCTGTAATAAGCCCGTTTTTAGGCATTGGGCAAACACAGAGACGAAGAGGAATAAATAGGAAAAAAACCCTGTCTCATATATCATGTGAATTAGAAGAGATCACCCATGGAAGTCTCAAGGATCATAATCAGTCTAGAGAAGGCATTTCACAAATCATAATAACTTCCTTCTTTTCCCTTTTCTCTCTGTTCAACATGGCTGGTTTAAAAACTACAATAATTTATATGGCAACTTCCTTTCAAATTTCTTAGCTAAAGCACTGCTGTTAGGATACAAAGAAGTACAATTAGGCTCCTTCCAGAATCTTCCGTAAGATTCTTTAATATGACATCTTTTATCTGAAAATTTGGCTAATATTTCAAGTCACAGTTCTAGAAAAAGTTAATACTCTTCCATTCATGTTAGTGCATGGATGTGCTCAGAATCTGTACTCACCATATTACCGCCACTCTTATGGGTGAGTGTAAATGGGACTGAGAGTCTGACGTCCCAGACTGTTGTTTGCACATCCGCTCCTACCACCTT
The DNA here is from genome assembly GCF_003009895.1 of Hyaena hyaena. Classification (NCBI taxonomy): domain Eukaryota; kingdom Metazoa; phylum Chordata; class Mammalia; order Carnivora; family Hyaenidae; genus Hyaena; species Hyaena hyaena. Next base: position 528,787 of record NW_024080738.1, on the reverse strand, counting down.
TCCTCTGGGGCAGTCATCGGTCATTCCTTCACGTGCCAAAACCCATGCTAAAGAAGAGGACATTTTGCACATAATGAGATGAATAAAAAGCTCCCATGTTATAATATGCAAGCTGTAATAAATGCATGCAATGATGTCCGGTGCAGATACACAGTGTTTTACACTGGATGGAAGGTTATGTCTCTTTAGGCAAAAATAAAATAAGGTAATGCTGACTTTTTTTATGTCTGCCTCTACTAATTTGCCAGTGCCTTAAGGCATACATTTCTGATTATAGCTGTGCCTTTAATCCTTTTTTAAATTTTTTAGCTAACTTACACTGGGTGCTAATTATAAAGCAGGTGTGGGGCTAAGTAATTGATAAACATTTAATTATCCTCCTTACACCGCTAAGATTAGGTACTCTAATTTTTTTTCTCACGATACAGATGAGCGAACAGGTTCAGAATGGCCAAATACTTGCCCCAAGTTGCTGGGTTGTGGTGGCTGAGCCCGGCCACAACCCTACGCATCTGTCTCCTAAGACCAAGCTCTGGTCTGTTTCCCATTATTTTCCCTTTGCCCTGATTCTCTACTTTCATAAGACCCTATCAGGGAAGAGGCCTCAGCTGGGGGTGGGGAGTGAGGTCAGAGTTGGTAGCAAGAACATATGAATTTTCATTTTAGCCCTTCTGGACTCTTGTTTTGTTTTGTTTTGTTTTTCTTTTCTGTTATCCACTGTATAAAGTTTGATGTAAGTTTTTGAAATAGCCTTAATTTCCTGTCTTATTCCATACTTTTTATATGTGCCGCCTCAAATCCTTTTAAGATTTAACCAAGATGTCAACACGCATACATACATATACTTTCTCTATGTATATGCTTTTGAAAGATAACCATTTTTTTAAAAAAATAAACTCATTTTAAGTGGAAACCCTCCCACCATAGAAGGAAGCAAAGATCTTGGTAAGAGCCCACCTCTGGAATCTCTTCCCTCACTCAAACCACAGCTGTCAGCCGGGGTACTCAGGTACCTACTCATCAGGATGGGGAGAAAGTTGTTTCTCTCGGGGACTCCTGCAGGCAAAGTCTTCATCCTTAGTTCCTGACATACATCTACCATGAGACAGTGCATACTTAAATGTCAACGTTTATTCCTGGAGACACAGGATCTCTTCTGATGTATTTTGATTTTTTTAATGTTTTTTATTTATTTCTGAGAGTGGGGAGAGAATGAGAGCGTGAGCAGGGAGGGTCAGAGAGAGAGGGAGACAGAATCGGAAGCAGGCTCCAGACTCTGAGCAAACTGTCAGCACAGAGCCTGACGCAGGGCTCGAACCCACGAACTGTGAGATCATGACCTGAGCCGAAGAGGGATGCTTAACCGACGGAGCCACCCAGGCGCCCCTGACGTACCTTGATTTTCTGAATGTGTAACTTTATACTGCAGAGGGCATTCTATATCTGGGATGAGAAATGAACTCCTCTCCAAATTGCTCTGAGCTTCTGATCTTCCTGAGGGTGAAGACGCCTGCGGTCCCTTGATCCCAGGCCAAGCACAGCCGCTGGTCCCGCCTTGGAGTGCGGGCAGAAGCGGCACGTGTAGTAGAAAGGCTCAAGCGGGGTCCAAACATTGTTCCTCAGTTACTTTATCCTGGACCTCACTGAACCTGTTTCTTCTCTTTAAAAGGGAGATAATACTTGCCATCTAGGGTGGGTTAGGGAATTAGGGAAAATATCAAATTCCTGACATACCATGGCCAAAGCCATAGTGGATTTTATGTGCTTGGGGGTATAATTCTATGTGCTGTCATGGGTAAGCCCTGTTGTTTCACAAAGTCTCAGAGCCTAATTTAAACAACCTGGGTTTACCGGGAGAAACATGTCTTGTCTTTTGGGTAGGAGATGAACGCACCATCATTCCGCGTGGAGAGAGGAGCGGACGGGCGAATGCTTCTCCATTACTACTCTGATAGGAGCGGTCTGTGCCACATCGTACCAGGTATGGGACGTCTTAACCAGTCCCACAACTTCCAGGGCTCCTGGGGAATGGTCCCCTCAACAGTTCTCCAGGACGGCTAATAGCCTGCGCAGCCCTCCATAATCTGATTCTTTGCTGTCTTGACCATTACTCCCAAAGTCTTTGGGCCTTTAAGATAAGTTCCCGAACTGCCGAAAGAAGGAATCATTTCCATTTTTAACATTTTAAATTAGGTATTTGCATAGTTATGATAATTCTGCATATATTATTTTGTATCAACCTTTCTCGGGTACTCAGCATTATGGAGAAAGAATCCCTCCATGTTTTTACATGGCCTTTAAAATCCATCTTCAATGGCTGAATGCTATTTCATATGGTAATTAACTAGGCCCCCACTGTTGAATTGGTAGTTGATGCTACTCCTTGGCTATTGTAACCAGCGCTGTGGTGAATATCTTCATCCGTGCTTTTCCCATTTTTATATTATAACCCTGGGACAGATTTCGGGAGGACCTCTTTTTAAAAACATGACCCTTAATGCTTTTACAACTAAATTTTGTTTACATTATCTCTCGAGTTTGCTTGTTTAGTGAGTTAAATGCCTTCTTGAAATAAATGAATAGATGCTGAACTAGAAATTAGAGTGGCAGGGATATATTTGGTATCCAGACATGTACAACTTAAACCTCTACCTGTAGGTTATTTTATTTTTGAATTTTGTTAATCTATCATATGCTGCCTGTCTTGAGGCAGGGCCTGGACTTGGTGAACCCTAGAATGTTCATCAGAAGTTGTGTAACTTGATTATTTTATGACTTTGGCTGCCTCTTGCCATCCCTCACACTAGGTGTCTTCCTGCTGCAGGTATCATTGAGGCCGTGGCTAAAGACTTCTTTGACGTTGATGTGACCATGGATATCCTCAGCATGAATAAGGAAGAGGAGCGGACAGGAAAGAAAGAGCATGTTGTGTTTCTGGTTGTGCAGAAGTCTCACAGACAGCGGGGAAGGGCAAAGCCAAACAGGTTACAAGGCAATCAGGACATCCAGAGAGACCAAGAGGTACTGGGTTTGCTATGTCTTCAGAAAGCCCAGATCCTCCTAGTGGATTTACCAGTCTTAGAACAATCTATGCAAAGGACAGAACCAAATGTACCTTCTGATAGTGGATTGAAGGCAGAGTTTCTCAATCTCTCCATTATTGGCATTTGGGACCAGATCATTCTTTGTGATGATGGGCTGCCCTGTGGATGTGTAGCCACATGCTTAGTCTACCCACTAGATGCAAGCAGCACTCTGCTCCCCACTCATTCAGCTGTGGCAATCAAAAATGTCTCCAGGCATTGCCAAGTGTCCCCAGGGCAGGGGTAGGGGACAGAAATCATTCCTCACTGAGAACCTCTGGGTTAAGAAAACTTGGATAAACATTGGGAAGTATTCTGGGATGAACCTTAGCCTGGAACATTTTCACCTCTGAAAACACCAATACAAAGGCTGAAGATTTGGATTTGGTGGCTTATTTTGCAATCCTTCTAAAATAAATTGACCTTCTAAAGTTCTTAGTGCTCACTTCCATAGCTGGGGCCAGTTAGGGGTCTTGAGTCAATTCGCCATCCTGGGATTGGCTTAGTTGCACTTTGTGGAGTGCACATCTATTTCGGTACTACATATATTAGGTACACAGCTCTCTGTCCACATAGCATAAAAAATATCCAGATAATTCTGTGATTTCTGGAGCACACGGTGTTTATATCTTAGAGCATTCAAAGCCCACCTCAGAGTCTGTTTGCTACAGAACCTTCAACCACAAGAAGACAAGATGTTCATGTGTAATTTTTCTGCCAGCCCTGTCTTGAGATTTGCAAAAAAGTTCTTGCTGCCTTTGGCAGAGAAACACCATGAGGATTAATTAGATAAAAATCGTGGGGATAACAATGTCTCGCTAAAAGTGACCTTGCAAGGCCTTGCTGTTCCTCTGGTCCCAATTATAGTAGAAGGGGCTTGTGTGTCTCCAGTCACATGACCAGTCACATGATCAGACACACATGCTTCTCTCCCTGCTGTCTGTAGGCCCTGGAGGCAGCTTCCCTGAGGATGAAAGAGAAATATTTGAGTGTCTCTGTTTGCCCTGTGAAGAAATCCCACTGGGAAGTTGTGAGAAGTATAGTCATGTTTGGAAAAGGTGAGTGGGCTGTTTTCCCGACCTTGGCTCTCAGAGCAGAATCCTTGCTTGGTGCATACAACTGGGCAAGTCTTCTATGATTATGATGTCACTGATTTCTGCAGAGCTTAGATTTGGCAGGCATGATCTTACACTTTAAAACATCAGATTCTAGGGGCACCTGGGTGGCTCAGTCAGTTAAACGTCCGACTTCGGCTCAGGTCATGATCTCACGGTTCGTGGGTTCGAGCCCCACGTCAGGCTCTGTGCTGACAGCTAGCTCAGAGCCTAGAGTCTGTTTCGGATTCTGTGTCTCCCTCTCTCTGACCCTCCCCTGCTCATGCTCTCTCTCTCGCTCTCAGAAATAAATAAAACATTAAAAAATAAATAAAACATCAGATTCTAACTTGCCTTCCTTTGCCCCTTGTATTTGTGCTGGGTGGCACAGAGACACAGTGTCCCCAGTAATCAGGGACAGTCACTGGAGAGAGGAGGGGAATCTGTCCCAGCTGGTAACTGTGTTGAAAGGAAGGAGGAATGAACACTGATATATTCTCAAGAACATGAATTTTCTCCAGCTTCCCAGGTCTTCTGGACTGGGATGCATTTCAGGCCTGGAAGTCTGTGGTTAATGACCACAGTATCCAGTAGCGCAAAGGATGCTGGATTAGGAGCCAAGAAAGCAGATTGCTGGCTCTGTCCCTGAGGAGCTGTATGGCCTTGAGCAAGGGCCTCCATCCTCCATGTGAAAAATGAAGGCATCAGGCTCTCAAGGTGCCCTTGTTGACACTGAGCCCATCTCATGATCAGCACCTAATGGCTGAGCCAGCACGAGAGCCCTGCCCCTCCTGGAGCCAGGAGCTAGAGCCCTCCCCATCATGCCCTGTGGGTCACGGTGACATGCATCGGAGAGGAGGTCTGCAGGGCTCAAAAGGCTGCATTTTGAGTCCCTCAAGCCATGGCAAGCGAGTCAAACATGCAATTGACATCCTTTGTCTGGGAGATTTTCATATCAAAAAGGCTCCATTTCGAATCTCTACCCCCTGCCAAATAGGGCTGTTGGTTAAATTTTCATGTGCCACCCAAAACTGTCAGTCTAAAACGCTCCATGGCAAATGTCCCTGACGCTGGGCTGGGCACACACGCTCTGCTCTGCTAGCTCATTGTCTGGCTGTCACCGTTTCAATGCCGGCTCTGTTTTCCTGGCGAGACGTACTCAATTGGCCCGGAGACTCTTCAGCAGCGGGCAGAAACTTGGCAGGGGCTTGGGGGGGGGGGGGGGGGGGGGGGGGGGGGGGGGGGGGGGGGGGGAAGGCTGCTTCTCAACCCAGTAGCAAGTTTTCTATTTGTTTTAATTTGGAAGAATCGCTGTGGCCATCTGGAGACGCCGAGGGGGCCTGAGATAGAGAGTGGGGACTGCTCTGTGGCCACAAAACATTTAAGACACCCTCCCAAGCTCTGCTCTGCACCAGGTTGGTGGTGTGAGCAGCCTCTGAACAGGACTCTCCTTTCCTACATCCAGGGCATCTCGTGAACACCTTTGTGCCAGTTTACCCCGAGCGGCTCTGGATTGAACAGAAGACGTTCTGCAATGCTTTTCCTTTCCACATTGTATTTGATGAATCAGTAAGGGGCCCTTTCCTTCTGTAGCTTGGACTGGGGATAAACTGGAAAGGGAGCGTGTTGTATAGTCTTTCACGGCTGGTGGGGACTTTCAAGTCCCTGAGTTGTCTCCAGAGTTTGCGAGATAAGGATTTAGCCTGGCATGACCATTGACTTCCTTTTCACTGTGGCATCCTACAGAAACCAGAGTGCAGGGTCTTCTCTATAGACATGGGGGGTGGGGGGGCGGGGCGGTGGGGAGGCAGCAGCACCAAGGGTCTGCACTGATGAGTGCATGGGAAGGTTTGTCATTAGAGAAAAATGATGGGACACCAAGAGAAGAAAGAATGCGGTCAGTAATGGCAGGGTGGAATTCTAGACGTGACCCCCTCCGCTCGCCATCCTAGTGGCCTCTGTGGATGTCTCGGTCCCACTAGGGTTCTCTCTCTGCATCTGGAAGGCAGGGGAGAAGTCTGTGCCAACTCATGCCACTGTCCCGTGGGAGCTGTGAGGATGACCACTGATGGCAAATGTTTGGTTGTTATCAATTTCCTGGGGTGAAATATAGATCAACTGAAGTGATTATGAGCTCATTTCAAAGGCAATTAGGCAAAATCAATTTGGTCAAAAAATCAGTTAAAATGGCTTCAGGTAATTGTGATTTTCTCTGCTATTTATTTGAATGTGGAGATGTGTTTGAATGATCACCTACCAGTTGACTGCTGGATACAGATTCTAAGAAATTTACTCATTTGAGGGTAATCTTTGGTTGCAAAGAATTGATCTAACTAAAGAAATCCAATACTCTTATAAGAAACAATTAGGGAGGGGCACCTGGGTAGCTCAGTCCGTTAAGAGTCTGACTCTTGATTTTGGCTCAGGTCATGATCTCAATAACTAGGGAATTATAAAGTAATATACTTTGGCTTTCCTCCAATAACATGAGGATATTATTATTACTATTATAATGTTTTAAATTCTGGTTTACTTTTTTTTTTTTTTTACTTTTTTATTTTTGAGAGAGAGAGAGAGAGAGAGAGAGAGAGAGATCCCAACCAGGCTCTGCACTGTCAACACGGAGCCAGACTTGGGGCTCAATCTCACAAACTGTGAGATCATGACCTGAGCTGAAATCAAGAGTCAGATGTTTAACTGACTGAGTCACCCAGGTGCCCCTGATGTCCTTTTAAAACCTCTTTTTCTTTTTAAGTTTTCGGCAGAGAATAACATAAAATTTGATGATAGTTATTTCATAATGTGAAGTTGATTTCTGCAGCCTGACAGAGTGCCTGTGGTTAGTGAAGTTATGTATTTCTGGACAGCTTTTGCAGGCATGGGATATTTTATCTACACTTTGCTTCTTTCTTCTGTGTGTTCCCTGGAAACAGCAGTAAAAAATGTCTCCCCGCCTCCATGATGAATGCCTTCACCTGGGCCTGGGTGTCAAATCTAAGTTACAGAAGTGGCTAGTTTCTTTATTAATGAATTCTGAGAAGTCCCACAAAGCTAGGGAAGAACTGTTAATCCAAATGAAACATTTAACCTCTGTTTCTCATTAGTCAATGATAACGCTTTCGAGCACCCCACACTATCCTTTCCTCTTTCAGAGATTAGCTGCAGATTTGATTTTTAAATAATATTCATTACTTCTATGGTGTCTCACCATTACTGATCCCTTTTAGTGAGTCGCAAAGCATGCAGGATGATGTTTGCAAAGGTAAGTTCATGGGGCAGGCTGCTTTCTGTCCCCGGTCTCACACCTGTCCTCTGTGGATAGCTGAGGGTCAAGCAAGCTGGAGTGAATATTCAGAAGTATGTACCAGGACTCCAAACCCAGAAGATTCGAATAGATGAGTATTTCTCCATCGTTCATCCCCAAGTTACCTTCAACATTTTCAGCATCTGCAAATTTATCAACAGTCAGTTTGTCCTGAAGGCACGAAGAGAAAGAATGCCCGAGGCATGGAAAAGTCAACCCGCACTCAAACTGCGAGGTAAGTAACTCATCCTTTCCCATTGTTCTCTGCCCTTTGGGAGATTGCTCAGAAAGGGACCAGGCAGTTTTCCGATTTCCTCAGAAAAGTTGGAGGCTGCCACTGGAGAACTAGTGAGAAGCCTTAAATGTTTATTTTTATTTTTGAGAGAGCGAGTGAGAGCACACGCAAGCAGGAGAGTGGGAGAGAGAAGGGGACAGAGGCTCTGAAGCGGGCTCTATGCTGACAGCAGAGAGAAAGCCGGACGCGGGCCTTGAATTCACAAACTAGGAGATCATGGCCTGAGTCAGACGCTTAACTGACTGAGCCACCAGGTGCCCCTAGTGAGGAGCTTTAAAGCACTGAGTGTAGCAAGCCACGGCCAGGGGTGGTGACAAAGGAACAGATTCAGGAGATAATTAAGGCGGAAGTTGGAGACTGGATACAGGCATTGAAAAAGAAAGAAAATATTTAGGAAAACGATCAGCGTTTTTGCCCCTGTACCTGGGTGATGAAGGTGTGATTAACTGAGAAAAGACATGATATGAACTCCTTCGAGGCAGGGACTTTGCCCGTTTGGGTCACTGCTGTATCCTCCATGCCTAAAACAGTGTGCCTGGCTCACAGTAGGGACTAAGTACATGTGTGATGAAGTAATTAAACAGAAGATTTGCAGGGGAGCTTGAAGGTGAGTTCACTTGCAGACTTCCATGTATCAGTATTAATAGGCAATTTAAAAAAAATCACTGTTGATGGGAGTATAAATTGTCACAATCCTTTTCGAGGGCATTTTAGCAATATGCATCAAAAACATTTAAAAATGAGCATATTCAGGGCGCCTGGGTGGCTCAGTCGGTTGAGCATCCAACCTCGGCTCAGGTCATGATCTCACGGTTCGTGGGTTCGAGCCCCGTGTCGGGCTCTGTGCTGACAGCTTGGAGCCTGAAGCCTGTTTCAGATTCTGTGTCCCTCTCTCGCTCTGCTCCTTCCCTGCTCATTCTCTGTCTCTTCCACTCTCTCAAGGATAAATAAACATTAAAAATTTTTTTAAAAAATGAGCATATTCTTTGCCTTAGTAATTCCATTTCTAAGATTATATCCTTAACAAAATAGTCACTATTATACACAATGACTTACCTTAAGCTTGGTCATTGCAATGCTGTTTATAGGCTGAAAAAAGGGGCATAATATAATCAATGCTAGCTAACTGCTTAAATAAAATACAGTATAATCAATATAGCCAAAAAGTACAATGTAATCTACATTTATGCCATGGAAGGATATATCTATTATAAATTTTAAGTGAAAAAATTCAGATTCCAGAAAAAAGATGGCAGATAACCCCATTTTTTAGTAATTATCTGAGTGGTGTGATTATGAGTGATTTAAAAAAAAGTTTTAATTAAAATATTTTTAAAGTTTATTTTTGAGAGAGAGAGAGAGAGACAGAGTATGAGTGGGGGGAGGGGAGAGAGGGAGAGAGGGAAACACAGAATCCGAAGCAGGCCCTAGGCTCTCTGAGCTGTCAGCACAGAGCCCGATCTGGGGCTCAAACCCACGAACCACAAGATCTTGACCTGAGCAGAAGTCTGGCACTTAACCGACTGAGCCACCCAGGCTCCTCTATGGGTGACTTTTATTTATTTATTTATTTTATTTTTAAATATTTTTTAATGTTTATTTATTTCTGAAAGACAGAGTGTGAGTGGCAGAGGGGCAGAGAGAGAGGGAGACAGGGAATCTGAAGCAGGTTCCAGGCTCTGAGCTAGCTGTCAGCACAGAGTCCGCTGCGGGGCTTGAACCCAGGAACTGTGAGATCATGACCTGAGCCAAAATCGGACACCTAACTAATTGAGCCACCTAGGCGCCCCCTATGGGTGATATTTATTATCATCTTCAGCAGTTTTCATTTTCTGCAATGCATGTGTACCACTTTTTAATAAAATAATAAACAGATCTGTTTTTAAGGAGTCCAGGATCTTGAGTCCAGGAAGCAAGGTTTCTCTGGAAATTCAGATTCATTGTCAGCATGGTGTAGGATGCAATTGTGGGATACTAAGAGAGAATACCAAGACAGAGCCCCAGGGAACACCAGCACTGAAGGAATGAGCAAAATAATCTAAGGGGAAAAATTGAAAGAAGTGTCAGGGAAGTTCCTGAAAGTGAGGTTTCAGGGAGGGAGCTCTGCACACCATCCTACAGCAGAAGGCCTCAGCAAGGGAGAGAGAAGCAGACCCGTATTGGAGTAGGTAGTCTGGAGGCCATAGATGGGGCCACTTCCAAGTAAAATAGGCGCTGTGAGCCAGAGAAGATGGGTAAGTGGAGACAGGATGTATAGACAGACGGCTCTCAAAGTTGGCTAAAAGGGAAGGGGTGAGACTGTGCAGTGGATACAAGGGCATATTGTGCGGGTGCTGATCTGGTGACGTGCTATGTTGTCACTTCTCTCTGTTACGGGAAGGCCAGATGATCTGGATGGAGTCCGTGCGGTGCATGATATACTTGTGCTCCCCGAAGGTCCGCAGCCTGCGAGAGATGGAGGAGCACAGGATGCACCTGTCTGACATCGCCCCGCACGACACCACCCGGGACCTCGTGCTCCTGAATCAGCAGCGGCTGGCTGAGATCGAGCTGTCCAGCCAGCTGGAGAGGAAGAAGGAGGAGCTGCGGGTCCTCTCCAAGCACTTGGCCATAGAAAAGAAGAAAACAGAGACCTTGCTTTATGCCATGCTGCCGGAACATGTGGCCAATCAGCTGAAGGAGGGCAAAAAGGTCGCCGCAGGTAAAGCACTCCCTCCCCTTCGTGGGGGCCTCTGTGGTCCAGGGCACAGGCTCCGAAACCAGACAGATCTGGGTTTGAATTCTGGCTCTGTCCCTTGTTAGCAACATGATCTTGGGCTGGTTACTTAAGCTGCACGTCCTCAGTTTTCTTCTCCCAACATTAAGAATAATAAAAGTAATACCAGAGTGAAATGTGGATTAAATAAAAGTGCCTGTCAATGACACCCACCTACAGCACATTCTCTAGGACCTGAAAGCCATGGCCTGAGACTGGCCTTTTTGTTAGTGACCACGAATAGGGTTTGTTACTCTAACTGGAAAAAATACACCCACACATTAGCTAAATCACGGGGTGCCTCTGAAGACCATTCTGGGAGGGCACGCCATTTCTGGAGGAAAGGATGTCATGTTTACTCTGAACTCACTTTCCATTTGCGATGGGTGCGTGTTCACCCCCAGACATGCGTGGTAAACTCAATGCCAGGGTGCTGCCAGGTTGTGAGGACCCAAGGAGTTCCTGGTCTTGTGGGTTTGACAGGTATACACAGAATAATTTCACCGGGGCAGTGGTAGCCAAAGGAGAGGAAACTAATGTGCATTAAAGAGCAATTATTGTGCCAGGATCTGTGTTAGACATTTTTATACGTGCCATTTCATTTAATTCTCTGAACTTTCTATGAGCGAGGTGTTATTATCCAAAACAGCTGACTAATCTACGTTCACTCCAGTTTATGAGTAAAAGAGCTGAAAACTCATCAGAAGTCTATCTAACTCCAAAATCCATACTTTTTCCATTACAAAGGTGTGGAAATAGAGATGCCAGGGAAATTAATGATAAATAGATGTCAGAAAGGAAGAGACAGGGGGCAGGGACTGTGAGGCTTTGTATATATCAAGTATATGGCACTTGAGTTAAACCTTGAGACTTTATTTCAGAAAAAAAAAGAAGGGAAAGGTACTTTGGGAGAATGGGATTATAGGAGCAAAGGTGAGGCAACCTCAAGATAAATACCGTAGAGCACTGTCCGTGGAACATGGGAGTCCATGGCAGAGTGGTGCCAGGTGACGCTGGGCACAGAGGGTGAGGCTCAGGGGAGGATTCCCTGAGGTGTGGCTTTTTGTTCTCATTATAGGGGAAGTTTCATGATTAGTTTAATGAATAGGATTTTGGCTGCAGTAGAGGGGGGCAGCCTCAAAGCCAATCACGGTGCAGGTGAGTGATAGTAAAGGCCTGAATTAAGGCAGCACAAGTGGGGATCAGCAGGATTTTCATCACGGAGAAGACAGGGAAGGGAAGAGATAGGAGTCAGTGTTGGGTGTGATGTTTCTGGCATAGAAACACGTGGTACTTTATTCTGAGGCAAAACTAGGAAGAAGGGCAGGTTTGAGGGGAAGGTGGGACGGTCGGCTTTAGAAGTGCTGAGTTTGAAATGCCTGTAGGATCCTCCGCATGACACGACCAGTAGGTAGTTAGGAACTGCGGGGAGATCTCAAAGGAAATTCCCAGGGTCAGCTATCGATCTAGGAATTATTGCAGTGTGGGTGGTGGGTAAACACTGACTCTATGAGCTCTAAAGAAGGTCATCTAGGGGGCATGAAGGTGAGAAGGGAAGAGAGTTAGGTTTTGGAGCTTAAGGAACACCTATTATTTAAGAAGGAAGAAAAGTCAGTGGAATATGTAAAATAAGGAGCTCAGAAGGATAGGGAGACTATGAAGAGAGGGTAGGCCAGAAGCCAGAAGGAAGAGAAAGTTCCATGAAGGAGGGATTATCACCAGAGGTATAAATGATACAGGGGGCACCCAGCTGTGTTCAGGCAGTCACATGTTTAGTCATCCAACAAGTTTTTATTGAGGATCTACTATGTGCCAGGCCCTGCTCAAGGTGCTGGGGATACAGCAGAGTACAAAGTCTCGTCTCGCGGAGCTTACAGTCCAGTGGGGAAGATAGATGGACAGTAAGCAAATAAAAATACCATATAAAATATGCCATGTAAGGCTTAGGGGGAAGGGAGCAGCAATCAGGCTAAAAGGATAGAGTCTAGGGACTCTTATTCTAGATAGAGTGGCAAAGGAAGATCTCACTGAGGTGGTTACTTCTGAGATGTGAGACAGTGCCCCTTGGATACTGGAGAAAAGAGAGGTCAGAGAAAAGAGGCGGAGGAAACAGCAGGTGCAAGGGCCCTAAGCAGGAGGCACTTGCGAACCCCCAAGGAGGCCAGTGTGCCTGGAGTGGAGTAAGTCAGAGAGCAAAGAGACATGAGATGTGGGGTGGGGACAGAGGAGACCCCTTATTGGCCATGATAAGGATTTTCTTTCCTTTGTTTGTTTGTTTCTGAGCAGGAGAGAGTGCATGAGCAGGGAAGAGGCAGAGAGAGGGGCGGGGGGCAAGAGGGAATCTTAAGTAGCACAGAGCCTTGACACAGGGCTTGATGTGGGGCTTGATCCCACAACCGGGGAATCATGACCTGGGCCAAAACCAAGAGCCAGGCACTCAACCGGTTGAGCCACCCAGGCACCCCAAAGATTTTCTATTTTAGTCTCAGTGCGCTGAAGTCATGGACTTGGAGGGTCTGACTTAAACAGATCATCTGACTGCTGTATGGCAATTAGCAAGACTGGGAGCAGCCCATGGAGTTAGGAGGGCGTGCGGAGGACATGGTAGCTTCCCCGTCACACACAGATAGTGGAACTCACCACCTCATGTGACCAGTCTCTGTGAGCCCCAACCCGGGCCTCCTGTAGTTCAGGCTCTGCAGCAGCCTACCTTCCAGAAGCTTCTCTGTAAGCCAGTGCCGACCCAACCTTTTCTGTCCTGCCACGGCTCTCATCACACCTTACCGAGTATTTATTTACTCTTACGTCTCCTTTACTGGACCGGGAGCACCTTAAGGGCAGAGGTCCTGTCTGCTCCATGTTACACGCGTCTCCTGAATGATGACTAGCTCATAGCAGGCACTCAGTGAGCGTCTGTTGGCTGAATGGAAGTGGCTCCTTTCTCCCAAGGCTCAGTCAGATTTGGCATTTGGATCTAGAATTCATAGAATGATTATCCCATATCCTCGGCTCTCACTGACACTCAGTTTATGTTACAGGAGAATTTAAAACCTGCACAATTCTTTTTAGTGACGTGGTGACATTTACTAACATCTGCGCCGCCTGCCAACCTATCCAAATAGTGAACATGCTGAATTCAATGTATTCCAAGTTTGACAGACTAACCAGCGTCCATGAGGTCTACAAAGTAAGTGTTTGTGGACTGTGTGTGTGTGTGTGTGTGTGTGTGTGTGTGTGTCACAGTGTGTTTAGGCCGGGCGGGAACTTGGTTATAAGTCTTCCTCTGTCTCTCTCTTCACTGCCCTATGGTTTGGTGTCAATGGGAGCGGGGTGAGGAGGTAGAGCTAAAAGGGAATTGGAGATATTTTAGCAATTTTTGTTTTTTAGGAATCCTTTTATAATACCCAGTGCTAAAATGCCTTTGAGGGCACACTGTTTTCCCAGAGAATAACTTTACCCCTTCAATTCAGCAGAGAGTCTAATCTAAATAATGTATGTCTGATATATAGCATCATACACTAACTCAGGAACTTTGTCTTCTCTGGAACTTCCACCAGAAGCAGAAAGTCTTTGGGCTATCTCATGGTGGTTTTCTGAGTCACTTTTCTTCTCATCCCCTCCCTTATGTTCCTTATCCTCCTGGCAAATCACCACCAGTTGTGATAGGGTCTTTCTGTCAAAATGTGGACAATGACAAAAATATATAGTGGGATATATTTGATGTATTAAGGAAACCATCTGAATATCCCCTTTTTCCCCCTTACAGGTGGAAACAATAGGAGATGCTTATATGGTGGTAGGGGGTGTCCCTGTGCCCATTGGAAGCCATGCTCAGAGAGTGGCTAACTTTGCCTTGGGAATGAGAATTTCTGCAAAAGAAGTGATGAATCCTGTTACTGGAGAGCCCATCCAGGTAGAGAGAAACTGAGTAACTTTGCTTGCTACCAACCATATCATACACTAAAGAGGAGAATTCTGTTTATTAGTCTGCTCAGATAGCTACTGGGCATGTTAAAGTAATTATAATGGGTTATTTTTCCCAACTCTTGTCTTCTCTTGCATAGGTTTTAAGTAATAGAAATATTAGTAAGAGTATTATCATCCCAACTTTTCTTAAATTTCAGAGGAGGCTTTCAAGCTTGGGATTTTCATGTGATTTACCACAAGCTTCTTTCTCTATAATTTGGGACAGTGCTGAGCACACCTCTCCATTTACTTTGCAAGACTCAATCCATCTTGATATTGGGCTCTTTTATTTAAAAAAATTTTTAATGTTTATTTATTTTTGAGAGAGATAGAGAGCAGGAGAGGGGCAGAAAGAGAAGGAGACACAGATCCAAAGCAAGCTCCAGGCTCCAAGCTGTTAGCACAGAGCCTGACACAGGGCTTGAACCCATGAACCACAAGATCATGACCTAAGCTGAAGTCAGGCGCTCAGCTGATTGAGCCACCCAGTAACCCCTATATCTGGCTCTTTTATAATTCCTGCTTTTTTATTTGAGCATTCCATTTAACAAGTGTTCACCCCCTCCCGCCCCTGGGGAAATTGTGTCCTCAGCCTGCCCTCTTCCAGGTGCACAAGTCAGGCTGAGGCGGGAAACTGCTTCCAGCCAGCAATCCATGCACCAGGTGCCATGGGAGGCTTAGAGTAGCATTCCTCTACTCTCTCCTTTCTCTGCTCTCCTTTCTCACAAGAACCTATTCTTCGAGGCACGGACGTTTGTTCACACTATAAAAGATGGACAATTCTGGAGACAAAAAGTAGGTGTCCTCTTCTGTCTGCTCAGCAGATTCTTGCTGCCCTGAGATGCCTTAGAGTGGGGCTTCTGCATTTTAAAATGGAATCCTGGGGCACCTGGGTGGCTTAGTCGGTTAAGCATCCGACTTTCGCTTAGGTCATGATCTCGCGGTTCGTGGGTTCGAGCTCCGCGTCGGGCTCTGTGCTGGCTGCCAGCTCAGAGCCTGGATGGAGCCAATTTCAGAGTCTGTATCTCCCTCTCTCTCTGACCCTCCCTTGCTCATGCTGTCTCTCTCTCTCTCTCTCCTAGAAATAAATAAAAAATATTTAAAAATAAAATAAAATGGAATCCCTTCTCTGATCCTGGCAGCCAGGTCTTCGAAATAAACTGTAGCCAACTGAAAATCAGGAAGACAAGTATAAGACTGAAGGGGATTTTTCTAATTATGACCCCTATATAGGAGATTCTGAAGACGCATTCTGCGCACCCTCACCACGAGTTAGACGCTGAGAATCACTGAAGGTTCTGGTTACTGTGTGCGTTGCAAGAGTCTGAGTAAGAGTAATTTCATGTAGTTGCAGGAACTACATATCCACAATATTTGGTCCATTGTAAACACACAGATACAGCTATTGAATAAAAGCCCCTGTATCATAAATAAAAAATCAAGATGGGGGGGGATGAGGGAATGAGATAAGAATGTCAGATAAGAGATATGTGTTTCAGTTACAGGGCTCTATTATAAGCCATGGAAGAAAAAAAGAATTGAAAATATATTATTGTTGTGTAAATTGTGTATGTGCAGGCATAGCTATAGAGATGAAAGTAATGCCCTACCAATAAGAATGAAATTAAACAATGAATTCCTGGAAACTATCATAGTGAAATACCCAGAAGAAAACAGGAAAAGATGTTATCAAGTTTAAGATAAGAACAGGGACATAGTGAGGAGCATCATTAAATATCTACCAGAAACAACACACCATGTGGATTTATTTAAGGAAGTAGGGAAAAGGACTCGAAAGATTTCTCTCTCTTAAAAGAACTGTGCTGCCATTTCAACAATTTTTAAATTAGTACTCTTTGAGATCTTCTATTATTTCATTCATATTTCCCTCAGTATACAAGTAATGAGGTCCTACTCTGCATGAGACAGTATGACTCGGTGTTTGACAGGCTCATTTTCCTAGAGGAATGTATCTTCTTATTTCAGGGAGAAGAAAATCTGGCATGAAAAGATAACTAAGTCTGGTTAGGATATAGAAAGCTGCAAGAGACTGCTTTTCCCATACTAGTAGTTAAAAAAAATCAGTAAGCAAAGAAATATAAATGAATTGATTTCAGAAAGCAACCAGCTTTCTGGTTACGTTCATGTCTAGTAGAGCTGCAGGTGAGGAAAGAAAGAAACCAGTCTGAATTTTGGTGAACTTTAATGGCCACATGGAGGCTAGCATGATAGGTTAGAATTTCAAAGATCCTGTCTAGCCACAGAATCTGTACCCATCTACCAACTCTCGCACAGCCTTCACCAAGTACTTGTGGTTATTCAGCAAAGGTTGGGGCTAGGGGAGGAGAGCTGAGAGAAACCCCCAGTCCCTGAGGTATGTGAGGCCCTCTCCACATGCAAGTCAGTGGCCCATGGATGGGTAGTGTTAGAGTCAGAGAACAGACAGAAATCCCTATGAGGTATTCTTGGCCTTTACTAAGTACACTACAATGACACTTTGAAGTCTGGGGGCAGAGAAGAATGGTAAAGAGAAATCTCCCAATGTGCAGAGAGCCAGCATGAGACTAAAGAGCAAGGAGACCCCCAAACACCTCACCTTGCCATTAGGCTGTAAATCAGAAAGAGATCTTCCACAATTAAAAAGCTGGAGACTTGCTGTAAAGTATAAGGAGGGTTTGCAGAACCTTGCTGGTGCTCACATCCCAAGCCCTGATGGGGAGAAAGTCCTGATCTAGCCTTCATAATATTTGAAATCAGATATTGCATGGAATCTAGCAATATCTTTGAAAAAAAGCCCAGATGCAACACAAATACAGATGAAATTCAATCAATCTCCACTCTAGCAGCCTGCCAGAGAAAAGATTTGAACCTTACTGAGGATTCAATATTCTCTACTTCAGTCTCTACTGTACTTTCACACACAATATGAGAAATATGATGAAATAATTAAAAATATGAGATGCAAGAGAAACAAGAAAAATGTGGTTCAGTGTATAGCCAAGAGAGGAAATAGTCAACAGAAGCAGGTCTAAAAATGGCTTGGATGTTGGAATTATCAGACAGAATCTTTTCAATAACTACAATAAATATTTTACTGGATCTACTAGAAAAGGAAAACTGGCTTGAGCAGACGGGAAATGCATGCTCTTTATCTATAACTATCTATTAATCTAACTATCCAATGAAAATGAAAACCATGATATCAGAAATCAGGAACAAAGAATTCATTTTATGGCTTTAACAGAATCTAGACACAGTAAAGGAAAAGATGAAGGATTGTGAAGACGGATAATAAACTGAAACACAGAGAAGGAAACAAGGTGAAAACAGTGAAACAGAACATCCTAGATCTGTAGGAAAATATCAAAATGGACTACCATGAATGGAACCAGGATCCTAGAAGGATAGAGTAAGAATGGGTCAGGAGAAATATGTGAAGGGGCGCCTGGGTGGCTTAGTCGGTTAAGCGTCCGACTTTCGCTTAGGTCATGATCTCGCGGTTCGTGGGTTCGAGCCCCGCGTCGGGCTCTGTGCTGACTGCCGGCTCAGAGCCTNCGGGCTCTGTGCTGACTGCCGGCTCAGAGCCTGGAGCCTGTTTCAGTCTGTGACTCCCTCTCTCTCTGACCCTCCCCTGCTCACCCTGTCTCTCTCTCTCCTAGAAATAAATAAAACATTAAAAAAAATTAAAAAAAAAAAAAGAAATATGTGAAGAAACAATGATTGAGAATTTCCCAACATTGATGAAGGATATCAACTTATATATCCAAAATCTTAGCAAACCCAAACAGGATAAATACAAAGATAAGCACTTCTTGCCTTTTATACCAAAAGTCCTACTCAATGCAATATGGCAAGAAAAAGAAATATAAGACACAAAGATTGGAAGGGAAGACGTAAAATGATCTTTTTACAGAGACCATGGTACACTTAAAAAACCTCAACAAACTATATCAAAATATCAAGCTCACAGGACATAAGGACAGTTCACAAAAATTAGTTAAATATGTATATACTAAGGACAAAAATTTGGAAAATGAAATAAAAACAAACTACTTAAATTTAGTTTTAAATGTTGAAAAATAAGAAAACTGAAGGAGTTGCACTACCTAATTTCAAGACTTATTCTAAAGCTACGCTAACAAAGTCAGGGTGAAATTAGAAGAAGGAGAAACAAATAGATCTCTGGAGCAGTATAGAGAGCCCAGAAAGAGACTATATATTTAACGCCAATTAATTTTTGACCAAGGCACAAAATCAGGTCAGCAGGTAAAGGAATTTATTTATTTTTTAACTTTTTTAACATTTATTTATTATTGAGAAACAGAGAGAGAAAGAGCGTGAGCAGGGGAGGGGCAGAAAGAAGGTGAGACACAGAATCGAAAGCAGACTCCAGGCTCTGAGCTGTCAGCACAGAGCCTGACACAGGGCTCGAACCCACAAACTGCGAGATCATGACCTGAGCTGAAGTCAGAAGCTTAACCGACTGAGCCACCCAGGCGCCCCAAGGAATTTCTTTTTAAGAAATGGTTCATTTCTGGGACCCCCTGGGTGGCTTCTTTCTCTTGTATTCCCTCTCTTTCAAAAAGAAATAAAAATATTTTAAAAATTAAAACAAAAAGAAATGGTTCATTTCAACTGAAAATCCATACGGAAAGAAAAATGTACCTCAAATCCTTCATATATAAAAATTGATTTGATATATATCACAGACCTAAACATAAATGCTAGAACCATAAAGCTTTTTGAAGGAAATATGGGAGAAGAGCTCCATGAATTTGGGGTAAGCACTGATTTCTTAGATTGGACACAAAAGATACTAACCATGAAAGAAAAAAACCTGATAAACTCATTGTTGTGGGCCAAATGGTGTTCCCCCTGAAATTCATATGTTGATATTTTACCCCCAGGGCCTCAGAATATAACTATATGTGGATATAAGGACTTTACAGAGGCAGTCAAGTTAATGAGGCTGTTAGGGTGGGCTCTATCCCATTTGACTGGTGTCCTTATAAGGAGAGGAAATCAGGAATAGGAATAAATACCAGGGATGCACATGTGCACTGAAAATACTGTGAGGACATCCATAAACCAGGGGAAGACTCTTCAGAGGAGATGAAGCCTGTCAACACTTTGATCTCATAGTTTCAGCCTCCAGTACTGGGAGAATATAAATATTTGTTATTTAAGCCACTCAGTTTGGGGTATCTTGTTGTGGCAGCCCTGGCATACTAATGTATTCATCAAAATTAAACATTTGTGCTTGTTAAGGGAAACGAATGTACAGAATGGGAAAAACATTTGAAATACGTGTGTATCACACATCCAAATATATAGTAGAGAACTCCTCTATATTCACAATGAAAGATAATCCCAGTTTTTATAGGAGCAAAACCTTGAACAGACTTTTTAAGAAAAAAGATACAAGAACGAACAATATCTGCATGAAAATGTGCTTGACATCATTAGCCGTCAGCAAAATGCAAATTAAAGCCACAACGAAATATCATTTCACACCTACCAGAAGACCAAATGATGGCGAGACTGTGGAGCAACTGGAGTGTCACATTGCTGATAAGAATGTAAAATGGTACAAACACTTTGGAAAATTGCTAGCAAATGCTTTTTTTTTTTCATAACATTAAATATGCATCTGCCTTGTGATCCAGGAATTCCACTTATCTAAGAAAAATGAAAATGTATGTCCACAAAAAGATCTGTATGAGAGTGTTCCTAAAAGCCCCAAACTGGAAATAATCCAAATGTTCACGAAGAGAAACCTGGACAAATAAACTGTGGTATATTCTTACAATAGAACAGCTTCAGTAATAAAAGAATGAATGAATGATACATACAACAGCATGGATGAATCTCAGAAACATTCAACTGGATACATGAAGGCAGGTATAAAACAATATACCCTATGATTCC
Source organism: Hyaena hyaena (assembly GCF_003009895.1). Taxonomy (NCBI): domain Eukaryota; kingdom Metazoa; phylum Chordata; class Mammalia; order Carnivora; family Hyaenidae; genus Hyaena; species Hyaena hyaena. The sequence goes on along the minus strand of NW_024080738.1, from coordinate 508,362 downwards.
ATTTGTGCGAAGTCCTGGAACAGGCAGATATTCTTTGTAAAAGAAATAAGGAAGCGTTTACCCCTGCAGAGAAGGGAAGACTTAACTGGAAAGGGGCATAAGAGAATTCTGCCAGGTAACGAAAGTAGTCTGTATTTTATTTTGGATGGTGGATTTTAGGGTAAGTGCTCTTGTCAAAACTCATGGAGCTACATACTGAAGATCTGTCTTTTTATTTTATGTTAATTATACCTTAATTTAAAAAGGAAAGCAAGAGTATTCGATAGCCCCTTTTCAATGAGGTTCTATCTGTACAGATCAGAGTGGGGATCCATACGGGACCAGTCTTAGCAGGTGTGGTGGGAGACAAGATGCCGCGGTACTGTTTGTTTGGTGACACTGTGAACACAGCTTCCAGGATGGAAAGTCACGGGCTTCCCAACAAAGTGCACCTCAGCCCCACGGCCTACAGGTAGCCATTCATTTATTCATGCCTTCCTTTGTCTTCTCCTACTTCCAGAATGCACACAGTGCCTCGCAGCCATGGGATGGGGGTAGTGAAGGAAACCCGTGGTGGTTTTCCTCTCGTGCCACACTGGCTTACAGAACACACCGTGTCAGACAATAAATATTCTTCAGCCTCTTCCATAAGATAGTTTTGCTCCCAAGGAGCATACAGTCTAAAGCAGGGATTGGCAAAGTATGGTCATTGGCCAAACCCAGTCCACTGCTTGTTTTTTGTAAATAAAATTTTATTGGAACACAGCCACGCTTTTTTATTTACACATTGTCTGTGGCTACTCTCAGGTGACAACAGCAGAGTGGAGTAGCTGTGGCAGAGGCTGTATGGCCTGCAAAGCTGAAAATATTTACTCTTTGGTCATTTACAAGAAAGCGTGCTGACCCTTGGTCTAGCAGAAAAAGAAAGAAGTATTCACTAACAATTATTTGGAAGTGTGATAAATACAATGGTAAAGATAAGCATAAAATAATACTTATGGTTTCTTGACACCTTACAGGAAGCCAACCAAATTCTGTTCTGAGTTCTTTTACATATGCTCACTTACTCTTGCAACAGCTCTGTGAAAATGTACTGTATTATTCTTATCTATGGAGGAGGAAAAAAAAAATCAGACACAAAAAGTCAGCAACTTGCTTCAGGCCCCAAGTAGGTTAGGAAAGAAAATAGCCCAGATACGATGTGGGGGTCAGGCTCTGAGTCCCCGCTTTATCCACTGTACTCTTATGCCTGAGGTAATTCGAGTGTGTGTGTTTTAAGAGCCTAAGCAGGAGTGCCTAATCCAGTAAAGAAATCCTTTGGGGAGGAAGAGATTCCTGAGCTGAATCTTGAACAAGGAGTTCAGAGTAGGATTTAGCCAAAGCTGAGGTTCTGGGCGTGAAAACCCAGCAGTACAAGTACAGATGTAAAGTAGGAGCAAAGAACTACGAACAATTTAGCTTGCTTGAGTGGACAATGTGGAGCACAAAGTAGTGCCGCTGGGGAGCTGAGATTGGAGAATGGCGGGGTCAGGGTCCTGTTTGATGCTGACACTCAAGGCCGTGCAAGGACAGGGGCCACCCTTGTGCCTTATTCGGTTAAACATCCTACTGACTCAAGTGATGACCTCATGGTTTGTGAGTTCGAGCCCCGCATCAGGTTCCGCGCTGATGGTGTGGAGCCTGTTTGGGATTATCTCTCTCTCCTCTCTGTCCCTCCTCCACTTGCTCTTTCTCTCTCTCTCTCTCAAAATAAATAAACTTAAAAAAAAAAAAAGAGTGCGCAAGGACAGATTTGAGCATCAGGAAACAAGACAGAGAAGGTCTATTAGGAGTTGGGTTTGGGGGCGCCTGGATGGCTCAGTCGGTTAAATGTCCAACTTCGGCTCAGGTCATGATCTCACAGTTCATGGGTTAGAGCCCCAGGTCGGGCTCTGTGCTGACAGCCAGCTCAGAGCCTGGAGCCTGTTTCAGATTCTGTGTCTCCCTCTCTCTCTGACCCTCCCCTGCTCACACTGTCTGTCTATCTCTCTCTCTGTCAGAAATAAATAAAACATTTAAAAAAAAAAAAAAAGGAGTTGGGTTTGAACCAGAGCACTGGTGGTGGGAATTCTGGGAAAAGTAAAATCAGCTGAACCTGGTAATTGCTAGAAATGGAGAATGAGAAAGAGGGAGAAGTCTTGAATATCTCCCAGGCCTCCATCCTGGGTGACAGGGACCTGAATCTCACCACTGGAGACCAGGACAGGTATGAGCGCTTCCAGTTCACAGTGGCAGATGATGAGTTCGGGTTTGAACGTGCTGAATTCAAAGGAACCATGGAGCATCCTAGGTAGAGGTGCCACTACACGCACGGATGAAATCTGGAGTCTGAGGGGCTGGTGCACACACCAGCATAGAAGACATGGTTGCCACACCGTGTGGGCTGTGGGTCTGAGCAATGTGTTGGAGGAAGGGAAGATGGGATAGTCATGGGTTTGGGTGGGTCCCTCGTGCACTCACTCTGCCTTTGGCACCCTGTTCAGCATATTTGAGCTCCATGCTCACTTCTCTCCCCAGCTGCCTCTTTGCCCCACTCAGCTGGTCTGGCCAATGTCCTGGGATCACCCGCACCCCCAGCCCATTGTGCGCCCCAGGACCCAGACTTCTCCTGCATCGCCCTCTCCGTTGTTGCCAATGCTCAAGTTATAGAGCCATGATTTTTGATATCTGATGGAATTTTTTTCCCTCTCTGCAGAGCTCTGGAAAATCAAGGGTTTGAAATAATTGAGAGGGGTGAAATCGAAGTGAAAGGGAAAGGGAAAATGACCACGTACTTTCTGATCCGGAACCTGCATGCCTCAGAGGAGGAGATCATGGGTAGACCTCTCAGCCTGCTTGATCACAAGGGTGAGCACAACAGAAGCTGCATCTCAGTGTCGGATGCTTTTTCCACTAACAGCTTCAGATGTGTTTAGTGTGGCCCTCGGGAATGCAGGGTCAGCATGGGTGGGTCACCCCTTTGCACCACTCCCATTGGGTAGAGGCTCCCACGGGTCAGAACACCCAGGATGAACACTTGCATCTGGGATAGTTTGATGCCCCCTGAGTTGGGCTGATGGGTCCAGTCTAAAGGGTCCCTCATGCATTCATTTTCAAGGTTCTTGCCTGTCCCAGAAAGGGGGTCTTTTCCCATCCGCCTCGCCTGTAGCTGGGGGACTTGAGAATCTCGCGCTCTGCTCCTCAGCCTCCGAGTAGGCTCCAGGACAGGATTTCCCCTCACACAGAAACCTTCCGCCTTTCTCATTTTCTGCTGGCTTCTAAAACTGGGTAGAAGGACAAAATCTGTGACTCACGGGGCTCCAGGAAGGACGGGAGGGTGAGTTTAGATTAAAACAACCCAGTGCTAAGCCAGCCCAGGGATCACCATTTGGCTCTGGGTGCCGTGGCAGCTGGAATCCTCTGAGGAGGTCTCCATCAACCACCGGGGGGGGTCCCTCCACCCCACGTGGTCAGGGCCCTGTAACATCTGCCCTGGTCAGTGCTGGGGGGGGTGCTGACCCAAAGGGGAAAGCCAGTAGCAGGAGGCAAACCTCCCTGAGCCTCCAAAGTAAAGTGGAGGCGGAAATGGATTCATTCTGACAGGAGCTAATCTTTAGTTACTCCAGGGGCCTGCAAAGGAAAAATCTCAAAATCCAGAGGTTTCTCATTGCTCATATGTGCAGGAAGTCTCTTCGGGACACATGAATTAAGGTTACTATTTTCTTTAAGTGGGTCAATCCCAATAAAGAGATGGGTATTGGAAGAACTTTAATAATTGTTTTCATAGTGCATTCACCTCATGTTACCATCCCTGTGGGCTGCGATGGGATTGGGGTCACATTTTACTGATAAAGACACTGAGATAGAGAGATCTAAACTTAAACATTAGGAATAGCTTTGGCTAGGATAGAGCAGAGGGCACCTTTAGCGGAGTTTTTGGCCTCTAAATTTCTAGGCTTAAGGTGCCTCACCCATGACATCACCTTCTCTCTCTCACCAACATGCCCTCCCCACAGGCAGGATTGCTAGAAAGGGGTAAGTAAGGTTTTTCCCCCTTTTCTTTTCTTTGTTGTCAGAACTAAACACAGTAAGTGGGGAGAGGTGTTCTGCCACCTGATTGTGGGAGAGAAAAGATGGAGCTGGAGGCTTTAGCATCAGGACAGGGCAGAATCCTGCTCAGACGGTGCACCCAGCTCAGACTGGGTATTGCTTTCTCCCTTGATGTCCCTGCAGGAGTTCTCAAATGGGAACATTTGAGAAACGGGATTCTAGAACATGGTGTGTGTCAGTAGACTCTTAACCACTTTCAGTTCTGAGCTGGGAAAACAAAGTCAACAGTATAATATGAGTAAGGGTGCCTCAGTTAGAGATTTCACTGTAAACCTTGAGAAAGAGAAAAGATATGTGTGTGTGTGTGTGTGTGTGTGTGTGGGTAGCCCATTAGATCCCTTCTGGATCCTAAACAGAATCGTTGTGCAAACTAGGAAAAAGCACACTTTGGAGGGTAAATATCTCCCCAGGTATGGTTTATGGTAAAGGAAAGTCACCCATTCCTCTGGGCAGATGTCAGCCCCCTCCTGACCTCCTTGGCCAGGTATCTCCATGCAGAGAAATGGCAGAAAGATCTCAGCCTCTTTTCTTTCCTTGGTTCTCTCCACTTGCCTTTCCCCATCAGCCTGGGGTCACTCCACTTTCGCCATCAGCCTAGGATCTCCTGGGTGAGCTGAGGCTTGAGCCCTGGGGGAGGGAGTGCCTGCCCCTCCCACCCCCACTGCAGTGCAGTGCTGGAGATGGCCCAGAACATGATCCCATTAACCTCCAGGGGCCAAGGGACTTTGTCCCACACAGCAAGACCGAGCCTCTCAAAGCCCATGATGGAGGAGGGGGACACAGAAACACTACTATGAATGCTAATGTTCTTCCCAAATTGGCCTCTTTCCTCAGATTATCTCCCATAGGACATACACATTAGCTTTTTGGGTGATTTGGGGGAAGTGCGGGACGAAGTCCAAGGAGATGAATGTGAGTAGATTGGAATTGCAGCCAGCGCTAAGAACTCTGGGTAGACTGTAGTGGGGCAGGGTGAGGGGGCCTCAGTAGTGAGCCCCCAGTGTCATTGCGGGTCCGAGCTCCTCCCCCACCTGGCATGAGGGGACACATGTGAGGAAAAAGGAGCAAGAAAGGAAGGCACCACAGAGAGCTCTTTCTCAAACCATTCTCCTTCCTCCCTTTTGTTCTACAAAGCAAGTGCATTTACTGATTCACCTTCTAGCTGGTGAATGCATGAAACATACTAAATGTCATACAATCTCCCCAGCAGTGACATTTAACAGTTGGAACCGCTGTGCAGTAAGTCCTTCACACGATGGGCACCCGAGGAAATGCCCCTGGGGCTGCTGATGTTGAGAGGCATCAAAGAAAGGCCCCCACCTCTGCGGCTCGTGAGGTCGGCTTGCCATCCTCCCTTTTCCTTCCCCACGTGCTTATTTGCAGAAGCAAGTGCTCAAGGTTGTCAAGACAGCACAGCTGTTGCCATCATGCAGTACAAGGACAGCAGGCAGTTGTCCCTGAAGAGTGACACAGCAGATGGTGAGTCCAGTGACCACTACAGACACTCCCCAGGGCTGCAGGGCACATAAGGAGATTGGGTGGGTTCAGAGGTGTGGCTCGTGGGGGGTGGGACAGCTCAGGTGGAGTCTGGGGCCCTGGGGCAGGCTGCTTCTGATGGCTGCTCACTGCACTTTGAATGTGTTCTGTTTTCATACTCCCTCATCCCACCCACCTCCCCACCCCAAGAGTGCCGGGGCCCTCATTCTGGAAGGGCTCTCTGTGCCCCCCTCCAACAGAATGTCTAATACTTGGAAAGACATATTGGTCTCCAGATGCCCACTAAACAAAGTTTCTCTGGACATTATGCCCTCAGTGGCACGCCATCTGTGAATAAGGAATGCCAGAGACTTCCACACTTTTCCCATCACAGGGTGCTCAGAGCAGCAACAACAGAAGTACGGTCCCGGTGACCCTCTTCTCTGTTTTCTTCCTGAAGGAGGTAGGGGTAGAAGGCTTCCCTCAATCCATGTCCACTCTTTACTGCCCGGGAGAGCCTTCCACTCAAGAGCCATGCACAACTCAGGTTTGAGGATGGGTTTTAAGGATGGGGACACCAAGCGGTGACGAAGACACAGGGATGAGCCTGCAGAGTGAATTGCTGTCACGGCAGTCCACCCCCCAACTTTTCCTCTCTGGCTTTGTGCAGCCACTGTCACCTTCTTGCTTTCTGGAAACTCCATGTGAGAGGGTCCAAGGCAGGATTAAGCTTTTGAGGCAAGACAGCAGTGTCTGTTACAGAGGACTATCTCTCAAGGATTTTTCCAAACCCTGCCTGGTCACTGAGACCATTTCTAAAGAAAATGAGACAACCCGTGTGAAGAGTTAGTACAGGTTAATAAACTCTATATAAAGAGTTTAGCCATAGGTATTTTTATTAGACAGTAGCTTTGGAATGTTGCTTGAGCCCTTGGCATTGGGTATTGTTCCCATGTCTGAACACTTCCTTCTAGTTCGATCCCAGAATCTGAGATTGAGGGACTGATGAGACCCTTGCATTTAATTCTGGTGAGAGGAGACAAGGCAAAACATCCCTTACTCTGATTGGGGCCCAGGGCAATCTTGGATTCTGGGTCATAAGAAGCTCTGAGTAGACTTTCTGCCATGACCCAGAGGTACTCCCACCCCAACTCCCTGCCTTCCTACAACTGCATGTTTCTGAAAAATGGTCAAGCCGTAAATCGTATGCAGCGTTCACAGATTAATTCAACAACATCTTTTAGAAAACTGTGGATGCTCCAGGGAAACAGAGAGTGGAGGCCAGGACCTATGCTGGGATCGGCCATTGCTCACTGAACAGAAGACATGAGTCCTTAACTTCATACAGCCTGCATTTTAGTAGTGGGAGACACACACCCTAGAGGAAATACATAAGATCACATTAGGTAGTGACAAATGTTAGGAAGAAAACGAAAAACTGAGCAATGGAGAAGAGGGCAATGAAGGCTTCTTTGGGACAGCAGCATTTAAGCTGAAATGCATGGTCAAGGGCCAGCCGTGCGGCAAGTCATAGCCATGGGACTTTCAGACAGCTCCAGGCCCTAAGCAAACATGAGCATGGCCAATTCAAAGAAGAATAAGAAGGCCAGTGTGTCTAAAGGGGGGCAGAAGAGGAAGGGACAGTAGGGGACAAAAGGTGAGCAGGAGCCCTGGCCAGTGTGGTCTTGAGCTTTCCTGTCCACACATAGAAAGTCTGAGTGTAAGTAAGGGGCAAGGCAGGAAGCTATGGGAGCTCCTTGGGAACATCCCATGGGAGAAGCCTGTGCCACTCGAGTACCTAAATGACTGCTCCATAAACAGCTCAGAATGGGAGGCCTAAGAACGCTTCATGCTCTAGGAAGGGAAACAAATTCATTGCTCAAGCTTGTGCTTCCTGGGGATCCCTCCACAGGAGAGATGAACAGGGCTGGGCAGGGGCCGGACTTCTTGTGGAAAATGGAGACAGAAGTTTCTCAGTTGGGCCCCTGATACAGTATCTCCTCCAACTGCTGCTTTCCTGGACATACACCAATACCAACAACTATAGAAGGAGAAACTGAGGTCGCTTCAGTTTGGAGGTGAAAACTGGATGGGTGGAGAACTGGCATTTGTGGGGCAACTAGTTAGTCTTGGGCATTTTGCCCACTTATCTCATCTGACACAAGAGTCCTGTGACTGTTCCCCTAACAGAGGTAAGAAAGTTGAAGTTCATAAAGGTGACAAAATTTCAATGAGGTCCCACAACTTGGAAGAAGTAGGACTTGATCTTTATGCTTGTTTGTCTCAGGCAGCCTGTATTCACATGAGCAATGGACCAAAACGATTTCAGTTTCTCCAGGTGGTAGGCGGCTCGCTGCATGTGGACCTCCAGGCTTCACAGTGCTCTGCCATGTTTCTCTCACATTCTCTGGGCTCTGACTGAGCCACTTTCTGGTCGTTTCTGGGTGCGATTCGCAGGCGTATTGGTGAGGACCAGCTCACACAGTGTAGGTGAATGATAAAACGCGTGGTAGGAGTCAGAGGCTTGGAAATGAGGACAAAGCACAGCAGAGCCACTGGACCTCCCTCTGGCTATCCAAACTCAGACCTACCAGATCAGAAATTGCTTTTAACAACTTCCCCAGGGAATTGGAGTTGAGTTTCCCATGATACACAGGCTTCTTCCTTATCTCTGATGGTTGGCAGCAGACATAGAATTTCCCCTTGAAGGATTCATGTTATCTGCTCCCTGGACCTGCCTTGACATTGTGATTTAGGTCTCAGTTCTCGTGGGTTTGGGGCTACATCTGATAATGTCATGCTTTGCACTGAGCTAGGTGAGGGCTGCCAGAAGGTCACTGCAGGAGCCCCCACTCTTACCTCCAGCCTTGGGGCCCTTCCACCTGGCCCCTATGTGGGCGTTAGTATGGGAACATGCTTCTATTAGTAGCCAAAACCTGTCAGAACCCTGAAGATTAGGATATTGGCTCTTGTTACCTCCGAGTTTTGCCGGTTTCCCAACCTCTAGGCAGTCAGGAGGACATTTAAGACTCACCTCATCGGTCAAATCCGCCATCAACCTCACCAGGTTGTCACCTGGTGGCCACATTTCCGATCATGTTCCAGGGGCACTCATTTCCATCTGACCTGGCTCCCAGATGTGGGAAGAGGCGCTGCTCTGCCTCGCATTCCCCCTCTCTGCACGGAGCTCAGAGGCCAGGAGCAAACCACACAGACCCCTCTCTGCGGGCCAGCTGAGATGTGACACTCACCCCTTTCCGAGGCCCTCTTTCAAAGGGGGGGTCTCCCTGAATTCTGTGAGCCCCAGCCAGAAGGTCAGCCTGCCCTGGCAATAGGAACCACTCCAGCAGGGCCCGGGCCTGCAGGCTGCACCCAGGACCTCATTTGCACTTCAATAATATTCTTTTCTTTTACTCCACTCTGTATTTGGGTGTTAGAAGTGTCAGGGGAGAGACTCCCCAGTGCAATTAAACAGGAGTACTGAGCCGGAGAGAAATCAGTGTGTGTTGACTCAGGTATTTAAGCAACCACCTTTCAGTATTGACTGAAAAATTGGCCTTCCAGCTTGTCCCTGCTGGCAGGCTCTTCTGGCATCTCGTCAGACCTCTGTTAATGTGTTTTTCAAATTTCAACTTGCTTCAACTTGTCTCCTAACTGATTCTCCCGACAATTATAATAATGGGTTCCAGGCTGACCTGCATACAGCACTTAGGCACGTAGCCCAGGCTCCTCTCTGGAGGTGACCCCTTCTTGTAAATCAGTCCAAGGGTGTCCACTTGCTGGGTTCATGGCAGGTTAAGTCAGTTTGGAGGACTTGTTACAACTCCTACCTGCTCCGCTGGAGGGTGTTAGTGACAGGGGTCTCCCTCGGAGCTTAGTGGTCTACCTGCTGGGGGCTTCGCCCGTTCTCTCAAATCTGACTCAGTCTTCCCGACAGGAGGAACTTCCCCACCCCATGCAATCCTCTTCATGGGTGGAGGAGTCTGCGGTCACTTAATTGGCAGGTCCTTGCACCTCACTTTGCAGGGTCTTGACAATACAAGTTAAGTGCCTTTCCCAGATGCGTCCAGTGAGCTGGGGCCCAGCTGGTTGGGAGCCAGGCGAAGGAGCCTGGGCCTGTATTCCTGGCCCTCCGACCATTCAGCGGCCTTTCTGAGGCCTCTCTAAGCATGGCTGTCAAGTCTTCCTGACCTTTTCTACTTGGGGCTGATGAATGGCACAGCTGTTTTTGCTAGAAGACTGGTCTTCATATTTATTTATTTATTAATATTGAAGTACCGTTGGCACACAATGTCACATTAGTTTCAAGTGTACGACATAGCGATTCAACGAGTGTGTATACATTATGCTCTGTTCACCACGGTGTGACCACCATCTGTCACCACGCTATTACAGTACCATTGACTGTATTCCCTATGCTGTGCCTTGTATCCCTGAGGCATAGCTGTTTTTAACCTCAGGCTTTCTAGAAGTTGAACTGTTAACCCAACAATGTTCTGTAGAAGGAAGATGCTAGAAGTATAAATGAACTCTTCACAAATGAGGAGTTTACTAATGGAAGAACATTGTCAGTGTGAGGACTGGCCTCTAGAGTCACCTATAAGCCTTGGCATCATCGACTAGGATGTAGCATCAGGAGCCAATAGGCATGGGATGGCATCAGACTTGGATGGCTGGGCCTCACCCCAAGAGTGACTTAGTAGGCTCAGAGGGGGTCTTTTAACTCTGGTTTGTTAACCATCTCCACAGGGCATTCTGACGAGCTGCCAGGCTAGGGAACCACCATCATGGTAGAATGGGCATTAGCTTCAAATCAGAATTCCTGGACCTGTGTCCACATCCTGGTGCCGAGTAAGCAGCTGTGTCAGTTTGGTCAAGTCCACTTTGTTTCTTGTTTCTCAGCCTGAAAGCAGAGTGCCTGCTTTACTGGTCACTTTGAGGAACATTTGAGAAGCTATGTATTATCTGAAAACTGTAAAGTGCTGAAGGCATGTCACATATGCCAACTGCTTAGTCAATTAGGGACCTTATTGTCGGGAATCACTCACTTAACAAATATGTGATGGCAGGGACAGGCAGATCAAGGATGTGGCCTCTTCTCTGATCTCTGGAGAATGCAGGGGCTTCTGGAAGCTGGAGATCTAGTTTCTCCAGGTCGTGACCTCTTTTGCCCATGGACAGAAATAGGAGACAAGGGGGAGAGGAATTCTAGAATGGCAAACACCCCCATGAAACCTTATGGCCCCACTGCACCATTTTTATCACTAGATAAAATTCTCTCACTGGTGGAGTTTCCTCCAAAGAATATCACTTCTAGAATTTGTGACTCCTTTTCCTGCTCACACCTATGAACAGTATGATGTGGTCAGTCTGACTTTCCCCTAGTGCAGGTGGATTCATTGGAAAATTAACTCAGATTGAACCAAGGAGGAGGAGAGACAGTGTTCTGCACACATGGAGATCATTTGGAGTAAAGGCCAGGTCAGGTGAGACATACAGGTGGGAGGGGACCCCCAACTACAGGCTTCATGTGGGGAGCACCCAAACTGGGTGAAGTCCTGGGGACAACTGAGAAGACCCAACTGAGAGTCAGACTTCAGGCTTAGGCCAAAGCCCCTGCCCCAGTCATGGAAAATCAGAACTGAAACTAAGACACAGTTGGGGCGCCTGGGTGGCTTAGTCGGTTAAGCGTCCGACTTTCGCTTAGGTCATGATCTCGCGGTTCGTGGGTTCGGGCCCCGCGTCGGGCTCTGTGCTGACTGCCAGCTCAGAGCCTGGAGCCTGTTTCAGTCTGTGACTCCCTCTCTCTCTGACCCTCCCCTGCTCAAGCTGTCTCTCTCTCTCTCCTAGAAATAAATAAAACATTTAAAAAAATTAAAAAAAAAAAAAAAAAAAAAAAAAAAAAAAAAAAAAAAAAAAAGAAACTAAGACACAGTTTCCCACATCTTATTCTATCTAGGAGGTTCATACAGGTGCAGAATGCAGACAAGGAATTATTTCAGTCGCAAATGTAAGACTCCTTCTTATAACTCCATGTCATATTCTTTATGACTCACGGAGTCCTGTTTGTAATGACCAGCCAGGGACCCAAATTCCATGTATATTTCCCAAGGCAATAACATTTCCCAGAACTCCTCTTGGCTACCACTACTGAACTACAGCACCCCCTAAGTTCACATGTGACAATGCTACATAAGCAATAGTTATTCCCGAAGCCAGGGAAGGTTCTTTCTATAACCATTCTTTTTACTTAATTCATTTTTAATAGATATTGAAGTGGGTTTTGGTGCTGCTTTTAATTCTTTCCTGGGCTGTGTTGGTTTGTTCAACTGAACATTATTTGTTTATTCATTTATATTATAGAAGGAATATTTGATTATTACCATTATGTTAAAACCAGAAAGTGCAGATGAACCAAAGGAAGAAAGCAAAAGCACCTGTAATTCCATCACCCAGAGAGGCTACTACAAATGTTTTGATGCCTATCTCCCAAACTTGAGCATGTTAGGGTCCACATGCATGTGTATATGTGGGCGCTTCTCTGCACAGAACGGGGACTGTCACACATACGCTGTTTTGTAACTTGGGAGGTGATGGATTTCTTTCCCTTGAACATTTAAACACAGTTCAAAACAGAAGAGGGACATTTTAAAAAGGACATAATGTGCTTGACGTGATATAGTTGTTTCCCGTGTGATTTGCGCTGTTGTAGACCAAAAGCCAATTTACATCACATCAAATGGAAACTCCAATTATTGTGTACTTCTGCAAATTTGTAATACATCTGTGAGGTCCCTGATATTCTGTGAGTCCTAAAGTTGCCTCTAAAGTTTCCAGGAAAGACTAACAGAGTTCAACTTAGTTTTGACGTCTAGATTATTTTAGTTACCTCGATATCAGTAATCCATGGAAGATGCACATTGTAATACTCAAGCAAGAAACTTAACCATAGCACTACATTTCCCAATGATGCACAATAATGAACATTAATGTAGCAAAATGATGATACTAGTAGGCAGTCCTGAGGGGCTGTGAGCAATGGTATTATAGGAGCAAAAGGTGATGAATGAGAACTCATCTCACGTAAACAAGGAAGTTCTTTCCTCATCTGGAATGTGGAATTGGATTGGGTAGAGTGTCCAATATATATGAGTAAAAATTCAAGGAAGATCTTGCTATTCCATGCCGATCAAGGCTTGTTTGGATCGTCAGGTGGCATTGGCTTAAGTAAAGCTGTGTTGGGCCTGGTAGCTTTCAATATGCTGTCTCCGTTCTCCCAACACAATGCTACCTGGTCATTTTTTCTCTCCTTGTCCATCAGGGACTTTTTCTTCAAGGACAGAAAAAGGAAAGAGGAAGATAGTGAGTGTAATAAGAGTGCAAGGGAAATGTGGGTAGAAATGGAGAAGAGGACCACAGTTACACACAGGCGAGAAAGTAAAACAACAACAACAACAAACTGACCAGGTTAGAAGAGAGAAAAATGTGCCGTGGGAACGAGAGAAATGAAGCAGTGAGGAAAAGTAGGTTGAAAACTTTTTAAGAAGAGAAATTAGAAGGAAGAAAAACATGAGAAAGTATCAAATAATGGGGAGATTAAAGGGTCTGTGAAATATTATTTCCTAGTGTTGAGTTTACTCCCAAATTCTTTGGGAGAAGCAAACCAGAAAACAGATTATTCGTCTTGGTTACAAAGAAATTATGGTGCTGTCAGGAAGCACGGGCACATCATAAACAGAGGCTCCCTGTCGATAGGCAAAGAAAAAGGTTTCCTTTGCTGGATTCCCTTATTTTAGCATCTCCAACCCCTTCTTGTTCTGTTTGTATCTTCGCTATGAGGGACCCCCGCTTTTGGTACAATTCCAAAGACACAAAACAAATTTCTGCGCTCACAATATTATCTTGTGGAGATTTTCTCTTACAGGTTCTCATAACTTTTCTATGAGTTGAGTGGGAGGCAGATGTATTGTGTAGTAATCCTTTTACATTTGGAGAAACTGAGGCACAGAGAGACATTAGATGGGGAGTTCCGTTGCCCCCTTTAGTGCCGATGGTTAAGTGACAGACCTGGCTGTAGCCATGTCCTCTCAATAGCAATCAGCTCTGTTCCTCTCTGTTTGCCATTAGGCCACAGCAAAACTGATCTCACACTTTTCAAACACATTGTCCTTATCATTAATCTTGTGTTTTCCATTTTTTAAAACTTTGCTTCCTTTTAAAGATTATAATAGTGCTTATTTTACAAAGAAAAGCTATACTGCAATAAGTTCTGTGATTCAAAGTGAAAGGGATGAAGCATATTTAGAGTAAGAAAACTTGTAGAGAATTAGCAAAACACAAAAACAAAAAAGAAACACCCATATCTGAATAATTAACAGTTTCCAAAGAGCATAATATTGCTAAGCATGATTCAGTATTTTGCAAGGCAGGGGTGAGAGGGGGGAGGATGTACTATGGAGTTCAAATGAACATATAGCTAATGGCATCCCCACTAAAGTAACTCCTGTTTGGCTATACCCTATAAAGATGCCACATGTGAGGGTCTTACAAACCTTGATTCCTTGTCAGATTAGCCCCACCTTAGGCATGAGCTGAATACTCCTCTATGAGCCATCACCAGGAGTTGCCCCAGTGACATGGTCCTAGAATCATAGAACTCCCTCTTTGTTTGCTCCAGGGTCCTTTCCCAAATTCTCGCCTCATCCTGGGCTAGAGACAGGGAAGAAACTGGCGACAGGCCCAGTAAGCCCAAATTTTTCCACATCATCATTAGTACATCATCACTACCGTTCTTTAATGACCAGAACATCAGCAAACTGTTTGTGCTGAAAACTACCCATTGCTTTTAAGTTCTTAAGGTTTATCACTGAAACGGGTTCAGGAAGAAGTCTGAAGTGCTAACAGTCCCTAATGGTGAAAGAAGTCATTCATTAATTTGGGAGCAGAAGGCTGAAGATAGAAGCCCCTCCCACATTTCCTAATTTCTAAAACAATAGAGCCGCAAATCTAATATGTGAACCTCTCTGAACTTGAATGTCTCTGGAACAATGATTAGTGTAAAAAAAAAGAGAGAGAGAGTGAGAGAGAGAGAGAGAAACAGGAATGATACATGACTTTAAAATCTTAGATGCTAACTTTTCCAAATGAAACCACAGGGAAAGCAGGAAGAGATGGAGAGAAGGTCTTCCATCAACCTTCTTGCTTCCGTTTCTTCTCTGAGTCCTGTTCCCCACCCTTCCTCCCTGTGTGGCTCATTCCCAGGGGTAGTTCTTTTCTAGCACCTTCTCTCCCTGGGCTCTCTTCCATACTTAGAATAAGAACTGGCCTTTTGAGTTCATACTCTATATTATCATTGCGTTCATCACCTTATATAAATCATCTGATTTAGTTATTCCAACAGTCTTGCGAGACAGGTGTAATCATTATTTCCCCACTTTTCAGATGAGGACAAACAACGCCCAGGGAGGTTAACAATGAATTGTGGCCATACTGGGTGTGACCCTCGGCCTTCTCATACTGCTGCTCAGACTTCCTACACAGTCACAGGGCCAGCAAGTTTGGAGGCTTAGTGCTAGTCTGTGGGTTACACACAAGTAAAGATTTGGTATGTGACCAACAAGATGACACAATGTAAGACAAAAGAAATACAACAGCAGCAAGGCCGAGGCCCGTGTGGGCTTTCTCAGCCTTGGCTACGAAGACATTCTCCTGTTTGGGAGATAGGAAAGGAAGCCCAGGGTGGCCACACTGTGTTGTCTGGAGCCTGGCTCAGACAGAAGCCAGTCCGAAGCTTGACTGATTTGCTCACCTCATTGTCTTGTTTCAGCTTCTGATGAAATGACACCTGAAGGGAGTTCAGAGGCAGGACAGGGCTCCGTGGAGGCAGCTGACAGACAGCGGTCTTCAGATCAGACAGAGACACCTCACTTTCCTAATGACGCTCTGCCGTCTGGTTTCTGCGCTCTGCTGTAACAGAGGGAAAATGAACCCGCTGGCTTAATTTTTCCCTTACTCAGTTCTATGGAGACAAAAGAAAGTAACTTCTTTATTTCTCACTTCAAAACGTCTTAAGCTACATCTCTTCCTCATGGTTCCTTTGAGAATAAAAGTCTAGAAATGAAACCCAATCCTGACAAGTTTGGAAAACGTGCTTTTACATTCTCAGTTCAAAGCTACCCACTCCCCCCTCCAACTTTGAGACGGCGTCTTGTTTGCTCCCACAGATGAGAAGTTCAGCTGTGGGGCCTCTTTCTGTTTTCTTCTAACAGGGGTGAATGGCTTTCACGCGCTCATTGCTAGGGTTCCACCGAATCTTCGCCTCTGAGCGAAAGCCCCAGTGGCCATCTTCAGAGGACACCCTGACCTCTGAGCACACTGTGTGCAATGTCTTGTTTTAAATGATGGTGGGAGGGAAGGGGGAGGAGGAGGCGGAGGAAAGAGACCCAGACCCTGCAGTTTATAAATCACCCCATAACACAGCCGGGACGTGAAAGGCACTCGGCCAGGGGTTGTGAAAGGAAATCATTTTCATTCCCAGCCCTGGGAATTGTGTGAAGCAACAGAACAAAAGCTGCATTCCCCAGAGATTTTCTGAACATAAGGCTGAGGGGAAAATGTGAAAATCACAGGAAGGGCAGACCTAGGAAAGATAGGGAAGCGGAGCAGAATGAAGCCAGACACCCAGGCCCCTTGGTCAGCTGCCTTCACGACACAGAAGGCTCCTCTACTACTTGTAGCTGTGGGTACGGAAACACCTTCTGCTGCAGAGAGTGCTGGAGATGTTCTCAGAGACGTGGGCTGCGGGCAGGCGGGAGGCAGAGATGTGGTCTATGGACCCTGTGTCTGCATTTGGGGGTGGCCAGGAACTTAGCATGTATACTTTACCTAGATAATAAAGAAAACCTGAAGGCACGCCTAGTTCTGGGATTCATCATTGCTAGGACCTTCCTTGTCCCAAGAGGCATTGACTGTCTCTGACAATTCCCAGGATGGCTCGGTCAGGACCTGACTCTGTCCCCCAGCCAATCCCAGGCGCTGAACGGGAGGGGAAGGCAACACGAGCTAAATTCCTCGCTCCATCCTACTGGGAGACAACTGTGTCTTGTGTCTAGAAACGGGCAGGTACAGCCTGCAGGTACGACCGCTCAGTCAGATTAGACAAAGTGCGCAGTGCAGAGTCAAGAGATATGCGTTCTTGTCCTGACTCTACCACTTGACATCTTGGTATCTCAGTCTCACCAGCTATAAAATAGGGTTAGTGACAGCTGTCCTGCTCATCTCACAGGGTTTCTTTTTTGGTGAGGATTCAGTGAAATACGAGCACAAATATGACCGTGATACTCACAATAGTAGTAGCTACTAACGTATATTGGCCACCAAACACATGCTAGGCACTGGCCTCGTATATATGTTACACGTTACCTCTGCTGCTGGCAACAGTCCCATAATAAGTCAGCTCTTGAGGTTCCTACTCAACAGGTAAGGAACAAACTCACGCAGATTCAGCAGCCTGAGATCACACTGATGATGGTACTGGCAAATAGCCCACCCAGGATAGACACATTCTGCTCAATGTTCTTGGGTCAAATAAATGCAGGATGGCCTGAGGTATGGACCCTGGAGCCAGGTGGAACCAGGTTTGAACCCCACTTCAGGATTCAACTTACCAGCTGTGTAAGTTTGAGAAAGTTGCTTAACATCTCTGTGCTTCAGTGTCCCTTTTGTAAAATGGGGATAATTAGAGGACCTGCCTCATAGGAATGTCATGAGCTATACACACAAAGCATTTCGAAGAGGTACCCATGCTTTGCAAGCCCTCTTCAAATGCTAGGAATTTTTGTTCTCTTTAAACACGCCTATTAAACAAGGAAAAAATGATCCGGCTCACAATTCTTGTTCTTTCCCCGTATACTTTCCTTCAAAGTCCTTTAGCTCAGCTGTGAGCCAGAGCCCAACCCAAGACTATGAACACTGTTAGGTGGCAGCATTGCCAGAGAAATGAGAGCAAAACAGCTGTTTGGTGGAGTGGCGGCTTTTTGTTTTGGTTTTGGAGGGAGGAGAGCAGGAGCCTGCAGCCTGGGCTCCGCGCCGGCACCTTGCTTTGCTTCCTTGGCCCCAGTAGAATATGCCCCTTGAATGCTCGGTTTTTATACCTAAGACTGCCAGCAATTGTGAAGCAGGTGCCCTAGCCTTGCATGAAAATGGAGAGGATTTTGTTCAGTGTTTATTATGATTGAAATAATTATTTCCAGCTGTAAATGAATGACTACATCCTGCATTTGGTATCCCTCTGGAGCCTACTATTTACTCGGGAGTATACACTGGTGGAGACAAACTTCAGGTGTCCGGGGAAACCCGGCCAGGCTGCCGCCATGCTCTGGGAGCCCCCGGCACTCCCCAGGGAGCACTCTTCCTAGGATGCACTCCTCACTGCTGGAGCCCTCGGGAGCCTCCTTGCCAAGCGGGGTGAACATCCGCTAAGAGGGCAGGTCGGTGTGGGGGATGCTTGCACCTCCGTACGCCTCTGCAGGTGCTATGCTCTACCTACAACCTCTGGGGCTCTGCCCGATGTCCATCAGCTGAACACCTGGCTGTCACTCCAGAAACAGACTGTTATTTATGAGCCGCAAATGCTTTGCTCACCAGGGAAGGCACAGTGAGTCCACACGGAGCCCCCTCCGGGCCTTAGGACCTTGGAGAGGGACCCTCCCACACCTACCACCTGTTAGGTTCATTCCACCCAGGCACCCCGTCTGGTGCCAGCCCCTCAGCTCCCCTCAGTGCAGGCCACAGTCCTGGGCACGGCAGACTCAGGTCTAAGCAGCGGGCTTCTGACCCGGTCTTGCGAGCCAAGGACTATTACAGACTCCCTGGCCTCCAGCCCATGGAAAGAGGTGGATATTTTAATTAGTAAGAACTTGAAAACACCAGCCACCATCCTTTCCCAAGGGAGCCCAGAGCTTAATCCTGTGGCTTCTACAGGCAGCCAACCTGCCAGCCCTTACACACCAAGCCTCTGGGGGTGGAGCTCATGGGCGAGGGTGGAGGACATGAGATGCCAGGATGCGCCTCCTGCCACCCCTTATCCCATCCACTTGGGCTTTTTCCAGGGCCACCTGAGCCTGGTTTTCAAACGCTGGGGGCTAGCAGGGGCTGGGGCCTCACCCTTCCTCTAGGTACCAGTACTCATTCTTTACCACGGCCCACCTCCTCCACCTCTTCTTTCTCACCCTATCTCCTATTCCAACTTTCCTTCAGCCCGAGAAAGAAGGCAAACCATGTGCCTGGCTGAGGAATGAGATCATTTCTCTCCCCTCTTAGCAGGCTTGCTGTCTGCTAGTCGGGGTTACTGGAAGAAGGCGGGAAAGCTCGATTTCCACAGAGAGCCATCTGGCTCCACAGACTCACACGGATGCTAATCTGTTGGTTTCTTTTTCTTTAGTCTTTTTAAAAAAAAATTTTTTTTTTAATTGTTTGTTCCCAAGGAACACTTCATCTGCAGCTGTAAACTGAGACCTGGTCCGTCTGAAGGCGAGCGTGCAGTTGGTGCGCATGTTGATTACAGCATTATGCACCCCCGCTCCCTTGTAGATGTCAGGGCATCATTGTTATCATTGGTGGGTCTATGTAGCTGTAACGTCAGGGCCGCACTTTCAAATGGAAATCAGGCAATTATGCTCCACATGGAGAAATCTGACAGATGCAGAAGTTTTACACCACTGGCTGTGTCATGGGGACAAAGGCGACCAGTGCTCCCAGGGGATGGTTAAATAAATAGAATATTTTTCAAGAGTGCAGAAAAATCGAGGAATAATGAGCTGTGTGATGCGAGTTCATAGATCCTGTGGCTGTTTAACTTCAAAACGTGATAATGATATGTCAACGAACTGCTTAACTCATCCCCGTGAAGGCAGCATTAGAAAACCGATTACAATGTGCATTCAAACACAGGCGGACGCCCCTCTCCGCCTCTGTTTTTCAGCTTCCTAATGCACAGCTTCAGAGTGTTTTCACTTGTTTTGCTTCCCTCTAACAGAGGGCTCCAGTTGGCTTAAAGAGGAGAGGAGCTGGTGGTAGCCTGAGGTCTACGTGACGAGCAGTTTCCTGTCAACACTCAGTGTTAGACATATAGGTGCTCATGCTGGCTGGGAATCGTGGCTGCAATATTCTCATGGCTACCGCTGGTTGCATACATGTTAGGTGCCAAGCCCCAGCCAAGTGCTCTGGTCCTATGAGTGTGAGGTGGGCACTGTTACCATCCAGCGTTACAGAAGGGGAAGAGGCACGGAGCTGAGGGCAAGAAATGGGCGTCAGCTCTAGCCCCTGACTCCCACCCCAAGTCTGGTCTCAGCTCTGGCTGCTTGGGTGCAGCCTCTCTGACCTTTCCACAGACAGTCAGGGGGAAGATGCATGCTTGCTCCTGTTCTCTTGAAAAAGCCCCCAGGGTCAGACACATATAGTTGGAGGTAATTAAATAGGAGGTACCTAAATGAAAGTTAAAACTGATTTTTTTCCCATAAAATATCCAGCAGTTTAAACAAATGGTTAGTTGGAGCCTGAAACATGAAGTAAGATTCATCGCTCAATGTGTCTAAAACTGAGTTTAAATTCACTTATATTACCAAGAAGTAAAGTGCCCCCAAATCCTGATCATTGCTCTCTTTTGTTGGGGAAGAAACAACTCAGGGCAGGCATTGGCCCATGGCTTTGGACTTGAGCAGTCCCTGAATTTTCCCCATGACTCGGCTGTCTTGGATTAACAGGAAATAATGATGCCAAATAAAACTGAGAAAAGAAGGAAAGACATTTTGTTTTTCAGAAACCGTATTTTTAAACTAAGCATCTGACGAAATAAATAAAACAACTTTACATAGGAATCGCCAATGCTTTCTCAGATCAACAAGTGCCACTTTGAAAGTTCATGAAGCACCACTGCAGGGAGAAAATATTAATCCAATGAAACCAGAGGTGTCTGGAGGCAAAAAGTTGGCTAACTGGCTAGTGACTAATAAACACCAGTCACACACACATCACCCTCTGATCGTGACTCGTTTTACCCTATTCAAGGGTGGAAAAACATTTAAGAAAGATTGACAACTTTTTAGACTATTAGCTTTGTCATAGGCTAGGAAATAAATTAAATTTCTGCTTATGGAAAATTAGTTTTGCTTTTTTCATTTCTGTTGAACACATTTTTGTTTGAAGATATTAGAATAATACGCTTGCGTTGCAGAAATGAAAAATATCATTAAAGTATTCTCTTACACAAAGACCTTAATTAAAAAGGATTGAAAACACTAGTGACAAGCACAAGGGACTGAAGTTACAGATCACTCGTGAATGGGTCACTCAGGAGCTCAGCAAAGGGGCAGAACCCTCATCCCATGGGTGGGGCCAGCCTTCCTGAGGAGCCTCAGCCCCGCAAGGATTTGTGTCATGGAGGCCAAGCACTAAGGACCAAAGGGAAGAAATACAGGAGCAAAGAAAATGCGAATACTAATTAAAACTCAAGAATTTAAAAAACTAAAAATGGGGGCACCTGGGTAGCTCAGTAGTTAAGTGCCCGGCTTCTGCTCAGGTCATGATCTCATGGTTACTGGGTTTGAGCCCCAAGTCAGACTCTGTGCTGACAGCTTGGAGCCTGGAGCCTGCTTTGGATTCTGTGTCCCCCTCTCTCTGCCCCTCCCCTGCTCTTGCTCTGTTTTTTTCTCTCTCTTTCTCAAAAATAAATAAACATTAACTTTTTCAAATTAAAAAAAAAATCTGGGGCACTGGGATAGCTGTTTGTTAAGCATCTGACTCAATGTTGGCTCAGGTCATGATCTCATGGTTCATGAGATCGAGCTCCATGTCAGGCTCTGCACTGAGAGTGCAGAGCTTGCTTGGGATTCTCTCTCTCTCCCTCTCCCTCTGCCCCTCCCCCCAATAAAGAAATAAACATTAAATTGTTTTTGGATCAAAAAGAGCTAAAACAGAGGTTAAGAGCCTCAAAATATATGTCATAGCTAATATCATTCAATTGGTTAGTGTCCATGATTGTTTAGCATATAATATCTCTCCACAGAGAACTTTAACATCTTCATTATATGTTTTTTACCTATCAAAAGTATTTTTTAATGTTTATTTTTAAGAGAGAGAGAGAGCGAGAGTGAGAGCTTGAACGGGGAAGGGGCAGAGAGAAAGGGTGACACAGAATCCAAAGCAGGCTCCAGGCTCTGAGCTGTCAGCACAGAGCCCGAGGCGACTTGAACTCACAAGCCATGAGATCATGATCTGAGTGAGCCAAAGCTGGATGCTGAATGACTGAGCCCCCAGGAACCCCCATATCAAAAGTATTTTTAAGTAAACATTTGGCAAAAAATAAATCAGTTCACAGAGAAATCTCTAAAAATTTTTCAGATTCAACCATTTACCATTTTGAAAGTTTTATTTTTAAAAAAAAACACCTCTGATTAAAGAAGTATTTTTGGTTTTGCTTTTTTCTTGTCTTTAACACATTTATTTGAAAATTATGGTAAACTTGTGATTGTGAGTTTTTTCAAAGTGAGTATGATTAGCAAAATCAAAATTGATGTTGACCCCTCTCTTCTAAAAAGCTGTGTGTGTGTGTGTGTGTGTGTGAATATGAACCTGGCTCTCGGGTCATATAGGTACTGTAACTCTGTATGTGCCTACGTGTGCACATCACCATGGTACTTAGCATCTTAAGAAAAGTAAAGCAGATCGCTGTACAATGAGGGTACAGTGGGAATGCGACAGTGCAGGAAAGCTTTCCATTAATCATTCTAGTAAAAACATATCAACTTTCTTTATACGTGATTATGGACAACGTGAACTTTGAAAAACCATGTCATTTATTAGAAGAAGAAATAAAATGAGACAGCAAGCAGACCACGTAAAAAAACACATGTGGGATTTTTCAGATTACACCCTTCACACCCTTGAGAAAATCTTTTCAAAGGGAAAGACTGAAGTGAGTCACAGTCCTCAGATGGATTGAATTGAAGGAACGGCTGAAAGCCACTGATTCAGATCAACATGTTAATAGCAGTCATCTTTACAAGCTAGAATTATGGTTGACTTTCTTAGTTTTCCAAGGAATAATGTAAAGGGCTTATAGCATGTTGCTTAAGTGAATGGGCACTGGAGCCAAGCCACCAATTTTGGAGTCCGGCTTTGGGGCTCATTGGCTTATGCAAATCATTTTCCACCTTCGGGCTCTCAGGGTCATCTCTTTAGTCCCTATTTCAAAAAGGTGGTAGGATGGCTAGTGAGATAATGCTTGCAAAGCACATAGTGTCTTGTGCATGTAACTGTGTAATAAATGTTAACCGTTTAAGAAAAATCCTTTAACAGCCCATGTCTGTACGGTTTCTTACAGAAATAGAAAAAGTGGGAACGCCAAGTCTCACTGATGAAGTCAGTATCATTTTCATAAGCCACGTCGCCTGCTCCCTGGCATAAGGGAGTGTTTCTCCAGTTCCTGCTCATTCACACCCCCACTGCAGCCTGACACTAGCCTGCTTGTTTATATGTACTGGAAGTAGCCACCATGGTGGATTTTAAGCTACCAGTGGTTTAACAAATGGCTTGGGAAACTCCTGAATATTTAACAATTCGCCCTCATGAACCAGCACACCGTTGGCTAACTTCTACTTAGACAACTTCAACATTTGAAAATTACACCTTATTTGTTTATTTTCAAAGTTTATTCATTTATTTCGAGAGAGAGAGAGAGTACAAGTGGGGAAGGGACTGAAAGAGAGGGAGACAGAGAATCCCAAGCAGGCTCTCTGCTGTCAGCACAGAGCCCTATTTAGGGCTTGGTCTCACCAACCATGAGATCATGATCTGAGTCAAAATCAAGAGTCAGACACTTAACCAACTGAGCCACTAGGCACCTCTAAAATTGCATTTTAAATGGCAGTTTGGGATTGAGGAAGAGAAAATAACTCCCCTCATGTACCCCCTGGCCAGCACAAATATGGCACTGAATTTCTGGACAATATTACTTAGTAGGGGCCATTAGCCGTAACTAAACCTGTGACCACATGGACTGTTTTCTGGGCTGATTTTTATTACTGCAATGGTGAGATGAAGATGTCTTGGAAACCAATGGGATTGTCAAAGGAGAGTTCACTCCACGGGTCCCAGATAGCTCCAGCACCCTGAGGAAATGAGCAACATGGAGCATCTTCGGATTTAAGGGGTTTTTTTCCAGTTTATTTCAAAAGCCAAAATACCATAAAAAGGCATACATTAAGATGTTTGTCTCTGATTTCTGAACCTATCTACCCGCTGCTCTCATAGATAAGCATGTTAGATTAATTTCTTGTTAATATTTTCATTATGAAACTAGAGGCACACACACATAGCTGTTTTTATCCCCCACACCTACCTACCTTACACAAAAGATATTATCTACATTGCTCTACACTTAACTTTTTTCACTTAACAATAGAACCTGACCTTTTTTCATGTCAGTATATAGAGAACATCCTCATTCTTTTCTTTGCAACTGTGTAGGTTTTCGTTAGGTGACCCATTGAAGACAGCCCCACATTCCTTGCTCCTCGTTCCATTGAGAGGTAGTGTCTACTTCCCTCCCCTTGTATATGTGCCGGTCAAAATGACTTGTTCACTTAACAGAATACAGTGCAAGTGAGGCCGTGCATATAGGTCAGGCATCAAGAGGTTGGCTACTGCTACTTCCCTGCCTCTTGGGACATTTCCCTGGGAGGAAAGATGTTTGGGGAGAAGTCTGACTACCCCGCGGCCATCATGCTGTGTGGCAGCCAAGCTAGCCATGCGGAGAGACCGCGTGCAGAGAGATCTCAGCCAGTCCCCAGCTATTTTAGCCATGTTGGCCTGTGCACCAGACATGGCAATGAGGACCGTGGATGCTTCGGATGATTTCAGCCCAGCCAACATCTGACTGCAACCCCATGAGAATTCTGAAGTGAGACCAGCCCAGCTGAGTCTGTTCAACCCACAGAACACTGACAGATGATGATATGTTTTTGTTCTAACCATTATATTTTGAGGTCATTTGGCTATATAGCAATTGATAACCTAAACACATTATGCAGATATGCATAATTTATTTAGTTAGCCCCTTATAGATACACATTAGGGTTATTTCCAACCTTCTGTTATGTCAACCTATGATGTCATGAGTAATCTTACCTATATATTGTTTTGCAAGGTTGCAGGTTTATAAATTCCCAGAACTGGATATGAGTCAAAAGACAGATGAATTTGCAATTTGGTGAGTTTCCATTCATTTAAAGTGCCAAATCCTTGTGCATTTTTTCTACTGGCTTGTTCTTTTACTTCTCAGTTTCTAGAAAATTAGGTCTCTGTGAAATGAGGTACAAATAGTCTTTCCCATTTATTTTGTATTTGGACTTTGCTTATATTGATTCTCGCCAGGAAGAATTATATTTTTAAGTCTCCCATGTTTCTTCTTTTATCTTTTATCATTTAATCTTTGATCCATTTAGAATTCACCCTGATACACACATCTAACTTTATTTTTTCTAAATGGCTACTTGTCTTAAAATCATGAATGAAATAGATCCATATTTTTGCTACTGATCTGAAATTTTACCTTTATCGTATACTAAGTTTTAGTATGCATTTAGGTCTACCTGTAGTATGTTTATTCTGATTTTTTATCATCTATTCATTTCCTCCATACTGCACTCTTAATTTTTGTAACATAGAGCTATAGTTTAGTATGTGAGATGGCTAGTGTAGGCCTTGTTATTCTTTTTTTATTTTTAAAAAAAATTTTAACGTTTATTATTTTTGAGAGAGGGAGAGAGAGAGAGAGAGAGAGATTGAGAGCAAGCAGAGGAGGGGCAGAGGAGAGAGGGAGACACAAAATCTGAAGTAGGCTCCATGCTCTGAGCTGTCAGCACGGAGCCCAACGTAGGGCTCAAACTCACAGACCACAAGATGATGACCTGAACTGACATCGGCTGCTTAACAGACTGAGCCACCCAGGTGTCCCTGTTATTATTATTATTTTTTTAACTTTTAATGTTTATTTATTTTTGAGAGAAAGAAATCAGAGAGACACAGCATGAGTGGGGCAGGGGCAGAGAGAGAGGAGACCATCTGATGCAGGCTCTAGGCTCTGAGCTGTCAGCACAGAGCCCGACATGGGGCTCGAGCCCACAAGATCTCACAAGATCACGACCAGAGCCAAAGTCAGACACTCAACCGACTGAGTCTCCCAGGCACCCCCTGTCTTGTTATTCTTATTTTAAAGGATTCTTCTAAACATTCTCCTTAACTTATTTTCTCATGTGAGCTTTAGAGTCAACTTGTTGAGTTACACAAATAATCTGGCAGTTTACTGGTTGGAATTACAACACAGGAGATTTCATTTAGGGAGATTTGACATCTTTAAGACACTCCTTTTATCCAAGCATACGGTATTCCTGCATTTATTTAAAATTGCTTTTGTGTCTTTCAGGCTCAGGTTAAAGTTTTTATTTCATAAGGATCTGGACATTTCTTAGGCTTATTCTTGGTTATTTTAGCTTCTTCATTGTTATTCTAAGTACAAAAAAGCCTTCCATTACACCTCCTAATCGGTTGCTTTCATAAACAAATGAAAGCTTTTGAAAATTATATATTGATTTTCTATTAAGCCAACTCACTCAATTCTTATTTTTGTAATCTTTTTCAGATGATCCTCTGGGTCATCCAATCATAGAAATATATAATTTGCAAATCATGATAATTTTACATCTTTTCAATCTTTATGTGTCTAATTCCTTTCCTGTTTATAATACTTTTAGCTTATTTTTAACATTAGTAGTCATGATACTGGTGTTTCTCCTTTATTTATTTTTTTTATTTTTAGAGAGAGAGAGAAAGCATGAGTGGGAAGGGGGAGAGAGAGAGTGAGAATCCCAAGCAGGCTCCGTGTTCAGCATGGAGCCCAACGTGGGGCTCGATCCCAAGACCCTGGGATGATAACCTGAGCCTAAATCGAGAGTCAAATGCTCAACCAGCTGAGCCCCAGTATTTCTCCTTCAAACATATGTTGACTTGACTTTCAAGTTGGCCTACCCTAGCAGGTGCACATCAACTCCTATTTCACTGAATTTTTTAGATCAATAGTGGAAGTTGAATTTCACTACATATCTTCAAAGCACCTAAGGGATAAATACATAGTTTTTTTCTTTGATCATTTATATGGTGAATGCATAGAAGCAGACCTTCTGAAATTGAACCATCTTTGCATGGAATAAATGCCACTTTGTCATGCTATATTATTCTCTTAAGGAGTTGCTTCAGTCTAATTTGGTAGAACTTTACTTTGTATTTTTGCGTCGGTCTTTTAAAATTATTTCATTTAAAAATTTTTTTACATTATTTTAAATTATTATCAGGTTTTTAATTCAATATTATGCTCACTTTTGTGTCCTGCCTAATACATCTTTCCTACACCCATATCCATTTCATGTTGTTTGCTTTTCTCATTTTGATCCTCTATGTTCCTTATGATGTTTTATTATCATCCATTTTCTCTCCCAATTCATCCTCATTTCTTTGATGGTTCATTTATTTCTCCCATTTCTACCCTGGATGTCATTAACTCACTCTTGGTGTCTTGTCTTGCTGTCACTACTCATGGAAGGCTGTGCCTCTTTACTGTGCCCCAACTTGGTAGAGGTGACTGTATCACTAAACATTTTGCATTTGTAGTACAATACTTTATCTTATTTCCATCTGTTCTTTGGGAACATTTTATCTGCCACTTTGTCTTCCTGATCTTGTTTTATGTCTTGAGTCTCTGGAATAATTTGGGGAGGGTTCTTTTCAATGTCTTACTTCTGGGGTCAGTGAGTTTTCCTTGAACCAAACAGTTGAAGGGTCACATTGTAGCCTAGTAGGAATTTTTTCTTTTTTTGAATCAAGATTTTGTGCAGGAGTTTTAGATCTCGTTTCCCCGGCCAATCAAGACAGGCAGCAATAGGGTTTTAAAAAAGCACCTCTCGTTTCTGCTGCTGACAGATAGGGCTTTCCCTTTAGGTGTGTGTGTGTGTGTGTGTGTGTGTGTGTGTGTGTTAACCCTATTGTTTCTATTTATCACAACCAAATTGGGTCCAGAAAGTTCTTGCTGCCCTTATTTGTACGTTTTTCCCTCTGTAGTAAATCATGAGACTCAGATTCTGTTCCTCACCTCATCTTGCCCTTTTAACAACGGTATTTTACTGACTCATCCTAATATCTGAGGCCATGTACTCTTCTCTCTGCTTCTCCACTTCCCAGCATGCTCCCCTGCTGTCTGCAGGCCTTCCCTCTACTTTGCTGTTCTGAGTCTTAACTCCCTCCTACTTTTGCTGCAAATGGATATTTTATTTCCTTTCTTGTTTTACTTTTGCTTTCCACAACTTCAAGGAGGAGAAAGAGACAGACAGACCTTCCATCTTTATACTCATACAAGAAAAGTACATGGATGTTCAAATTTCAAATTCAGTGTCAAGCGTCTGAAGGATTAAAGCAGCTAATTTTGAAAATCTTTTAAAGAAGAACAATATGGGATTCACTTTCGAGAGCATGTGATGTTTTGAAGTTGCAAAATGGATTTAAAGTATTCAGGATATTTTCTTAGCTTATCATTTGGGCAAGTTATCTCTCTGGACCTCATATCTCCAATGAAGGGAAAGAATCTCCAAAGCCTTAAGATTCCACAGAGTGGACAACCCAAGGTTTTACTCCAAGAAAGTAATCACTAGTGGTGAAACTTAGGCATGAGGATACTTGGGTGGGGAGAAGTTTGGAGCCCTGAAGTAGACAGAAGAGAATTAAGTTGTAGAGAGAAGTTACCATCTGCTTGGCTCTGTGCTAGGAACTTAACATACATTAATGTTCCTGGGGGCAGGTATTATTATCAGCTCCATTTTAGAGTCATGGAAAATGAGGTTCTAAGAGGTTGGATAACTTGTTCAAGACGGCAGAGCCAAGACAGAAATCCTGGGACCTTTTTGGTTTTGGGGCCCAGTGCTCTTCCCACGGCAATTCTCTTTGGTGTGCAGGCCCGTCCTGCCTGAAACGCATGGGCCGTGGTAACATTCCCAGTCACTAAGGCCTTCGGCTTCCCTGCCTTCCTTCCCATCTCCATGGTAATTATTTAAAAGACCAGATGTTTTAACACACAGCGTATTGATATAATCATGAGTGCAACCAAGGTAATTGGACCCCCTCTGCTATTAATCCCCCAATGGCTAAATCTAGGCTGTGCTAAGGTAACTACGTTATGCCTGTTCAGGCTAATGCTCTGGAAACTATATTCTAAACAACACGGTATTCATTTACTAAAACTTTAATTAATTTTAGCCAAATCAGCCATTTAAAAAATAGACAAAATACATACATTAGAAGGCCCAAGGCATCTTTCACTGAGCTCATCTTTTAAAACAAGACAAAGGAAACAAAAAACCCACTTGTACTTTTGTCCACATTTAAAAAACATTACATACCGCATTTGGGCTATTTTTCATTGTTCACTAATGAAATCAATGCAAATAACCTTCATATTTATTAAAAGGAAAAAAGGCAAAAAATTCACTTCCTCAAACTATATTTGCTTAGAAATTCTTTTTACCTTATGAACTTCCTTGGCCTTATAAACCTGTCAGCAGAGCAAACTGGGAGCCAGTTTCCTGCAGCCATAAACCCCACCACCCTTTTTACAAGTCTTTATTCTTTGGAAATGTAAACACTTGTGTTGAAAAGCATTCGCTGGGAAGATAAATGAGCAGTAAAATGATTAGTGCCCGTTTAGTGATTACTTACCTCTGGGCTTGTTAACCACAGAGAGCTGACTTGAGGGGCTTTGAAAGCTGACTCCTCCGCACCTGGGTAGATGGGGGTCTCCTGGGACCCTGCCTGGGCCTGCCCGGCCCCAGAGTCCCTGGACAGGCGCTCTTCACAGACCCGTTAGTCGGCCTTTGTGATGTCTCCTTGGAGCACAGGTTTGAACCACCGCTTAACTTGGAATTATCGCTGCCACCTTTAGGCCATGGCACCTGGCAGAGAGAAGTGAAATCATATTCCAAAGAGATTCTCCAAACCGCTAGGAGCTGGGGCTGCCTCCTCCGGAGTTCTTTTTTTTTTTTTTTTTAATGTTTTTTTTTTTTTTATACTTATTTCTAGGAGAGAGAGAGAGCGTGAGCAGGGGAGGGTCAGAGAGAGAGGGAGTCACAGACTGAAACAGGCTCCAGGCTCCTGAGCTGGCAGTCAGCACAGAGCCCGACGCGGGGCTCGAACCCACGAACCGCGAGATCATGACCTAAGCGAAAGTCGGACGCTTAACCGACTAAGCCACCCAGGCGCCCCAGCCTCCTCCGGAGTTCTTACCTGCTTCTCATTCTGAGGAAGGGCTGGGCGAGCATAGTCTGCGCATGGGCGGTTCATTCCCCAGCCCCGGGGCCTCCCCTCAGGCCACCCCTGCCTACGTCCCAATCTTCCCAGCCAAGCACCCCTTCGCCAGGGAATCTTCCAGTCTACATCCCACAGTCCGAATTTCTATTTGTGGCGCTTCGACTCTGTTTGAGAACCTACATTTCCATCCATTTCCAAGCCAAACTCCCCCGCCTGGCTTTCAAGATCCGGATTCCCTGAGTGGCCATGCCGGGTCCTGCAAGGATAGCTCATGGCTCTGCCAATTAACAGCTGCTGCGCCTCCCAGGCTGTGATCTCTTCCCTAGAGAAAAGTTAAAAAATAGCAAAAATGGGTTTACGTTTGCTGGAGGAAAGAGCTTCCCCAAGACAGTAACACATGCGTCCTTATTACTGATGTTGACCTCTTGCCACATGCTCACAATCAATATTAAAATTAATTGGCCTCAGCTTCTACGTAAGATGAAGCGTGGTGCTAAGTGGTGGTGTGGACTGGTCACTCCTGAGCACAACGTTTTCACGAACTACAGGGATGCTCTTAGGAGTGGCCCACTCTGAGATCACCCCGATGTTTATGGTTTTGCGTTCTTCTAATTGCTTGTCCTAACTGCTCCCCTCTTCTTGAGCTATTGAGTGACAAGGTGCTGTTTATTCCTCTTATCAGTGTGCCTGCCTATGGGTTGTGAGCTAAGACACTGGAAAACAGAAGTTTCACGAAGTCTTTCAAAAATAAGAATAAATTGGCCTTGAGTGGAAGCCTGGATCTTGTGAAGCATGATTGTCAAAAAGGCAGGGCCTGGGAGGTGGGGGAGAAGGGCAGTGGGGGTGTCGGGAGGGGCTGCACCTTGAAATCCTGGTGCCCGGACTACACCTCAGACCAATTCTATCAGAATCCCTAGAGCAAAGACTCCAGCGTTGTTGTGTTTTAAAACTTCCAGATGATTCCCAATGTGCAGCCGAAGTTGGGAAGCACTCACTACTGCCCACACTGAGTGTCCCTCTAGGTGATAGCCCGTGTGTGGTGGGGGAGCCAGGGACTACTCTTCTGGGCCAGAGTGAAGGTTCTAGCCCGTTGCTCCCCACGCCTCCCCCCACTTTAGGCACAGAAAATTCATTGTCATGAGAAAAAATTCTGACTGGCTTTGACTGTATTAAATTTCCTGAATCATTTTTTATTCCGCTTTTTTGGGCGGTATGTACATTCTTTATTTGGGTCATGGGGATATAGTTAATAAATTATAATATTTCTTAGTTCTTTTGAGAATTTCCACAGGATAGATTTAGCCCCAGCCCTCTGAAGTCATTTTCACTTTCATTTAAAAAATAGGTACTAAACCACTTCATAAATGTCAAACGCCGTGCAAGTTTCTGGGGACACAGTGGTGTTGGGGGAGTCGTCAAGACCACTCCCTTGTTTGAAGATCTGCTATAAGGACCCATAGGAGTTGGCAGATAGCTGTATCCCCAGCTAAGATTTATCACAGCAGTGCATGAAGGGCACACAGCCGGATCATAAGGGTCAAAACCACAGGTGGAGTGGGGAGAAATCATGTGCAGCTTCCTCATTCTCTTCTCGCCCTCCCTCCCGCGAGCGTTCACCCAGGGGAGCTAAAGCTTTGCACACATTCGTGATTATTTCTTCTATTTCTAATGGTGGGCATAGCTGAGGCAAAGGGATCACAGCTTTTTTTTTTTTAATGTTTTATTTTATTTCTAGGAGAGAGAGAGAGAGAGACAGCGTGAGCAGGGGAGGGTCAGAGAGAGAGGGAGTCACAGACTGAAAGAGGCTCCAGGCTACTGAGCTGGCAGTCAGCACAGAGCCCGACGCGGGGCTCGAACCCACGAACCGCGAGATCATGACCTAAGCGAAAGTCGGACGCTTAACTGCCTAAGCCACCCAGTCGCCCCGGGATCGCAGCTTTTCAAGGCCTTTGATATTTTTTTCCCACTCGGCCTCCAGAAGTTGCCCTTTTTTATATTCTCCCTAGCAGTGTTCATTCCCAGCACCCTCTCCGGCTCTGTGCGGGACTGTTTTCTAAAAGTCCTTGACAATTTGACCAGGAAGGAGGATCTCATTTTACTTGTGCAGCAGTTACTCCTGTGCTGAGTGTGGAGCACGTGAGACACAGTCAGCTCTGTGGGCACAAGAGACACAGGCTGTTCGGTCTCTACCCTCAGGACCCCCGACAGCGCGGGTGGGAAACGGCCTTATACTGGGTGGCAGTGGGCATGTCGGAGGAATGGGCTTTTTGTTTTTCGAAAGTGCTGGGGTTTTATTGTCATTGATCTATTTTAATTTTAGTTTTCCTGTGAAGTATTTCTGAATAAGGAGCCAATAAGACAACATAGTAATATACGATATGTACAACCTATATAAGTATATAGCATTAAAACAACATAGAGAAAGCAATGAAATAGACCGCACGAAAAGTGAGTGGGGGGCTGCCAGCTGGAAAAAGGACTGGAAATTGAACAACTAAGAAAAGCAGCTGATTCTGGGCCAATGAAACAGTCACCTAGAGGAGCCCGAGCAGAGGTGAGGGCAGAGGTTGTTTTCGCCTTCTCTTGTCTTTTAAACTTTGGGGAATGTCTCATGAATTACTGTGCAAAGATAAAAAAGGTAATGTATGTTTATAATTTTAGGTGTGTTGAATTTAAAGTGATAGTAGTTCTTCAAAGTTTAGAGGCCAGCGAAATAGGAGGTTGGCGCACGGGTAAGAGAGTGGGGCTTCCAGTAACAACTTAGGTGTCACCCGTAGACAGTGACTTTGGCCACCAAGGTGTGCGTTATATTTGGGTGACTGTGTGTGTGTGTGTATATGTGTGTGTGTGTGTGTACGTGTGTGTGTATGTGTGTGTATAGCAAGAGAGAGAGAGAGAGAGGAGAAAAGAAAGAAGCAGAGGAGCAAGGACACAATCAGTAAGTGGATCTAGCGGAAGACACAGGACCATCCCAACAAGCCTTTCTCAAGGTGAGCAGCCCCATCCATGTGGGAGCCTGGCGCCCACCCAAGGCTTCCCAGAAGTGTCTTTCTGGAGGAGAAAGAGAGAAGGGACAGGCATCATATCAGCTGGTTCTCCTGCCCTGATACCAGGTCCTGAGAGGCAAACCGACTTGTTCGAGGACACACAGCACACTCTGCAGTAGTGGTGGTTGCTTTGGTGGTTGCAGTGCTGGTGGCTGCTTTGAGCCCAAATACACACTGGGCTGTGAGGACAGTGCTGGAGATTATGCAAG
The DNA here is from genome assembly GCF_003009895.1 of Hyaena hyaena. Taxonomy (NCBI): domain Eukaryota; kingdom Metazoa; phylum Chordata; class Mammalia; order Carnivora; family Hyaenidae; genus Hyaena; species Hyaena hyaena. Next base: position 475,118 of record NW_024080738.1, on the reverse strand, counting down.
GAGAGGTCAGAAAAGGCCAGATTTTACCTCTACAACTGTATGTTGAACTCGGTGTCAGGCTCTTGGTTCTTATCCAAATGGTCTGGATTCCAAACAGGTCATTTCTGCCTAGTGCACCTTCTTGGGAGCCTGTAGCACACCCGCATTCCACAGCTGACTCTCTAGAGTCGGGTTTCTGAAGAGGATGGTTCACGTATCAACTACAGAGCATGGGAATATTAAAAGTCCTTCAAGGTTAATGCAAATTTCTATATGTGGAAGGAGATGTGTAAAAAATTACAAGGTACTTTCCAGAATCAGGCTCTTCTTACCTGCTGGAGTTATAGAATCAGAAACAAAATTATTTCCAGAACAAGAGGTTCGGGGTCCCATTCGAATGCAGGAAGACTACTGAGTGGCTTCGACTCTACTCCCTTTGTGTGTCCAGTGGACAAGCCAGCTCCAATCCCTGGATTCTTTGCACACATCCCTCCACTGCCCCCTGAATCATACTCATTGTGTATCACACTCCCCACGAAGTTTTTTGGTATCTACTTTCAACTTCCCCCCATGTCTTATGTCCTCACTTTAAAAAGTAGTAATAACACATATACTAGACTTCTTTTAAAAATGAATCAATGTTTATAACTCCAGCAGATCATAAGATACACATGTTTAGCTATTATGTTGAATTAGAAGCTGACAAATCAATAAAGAATAAAGAAAAGTCCAGCTTTTTCCTTTCTTTCTCCTTTTCTTTTCTTTCTCTTCTTTTCTTTCTCTCTCTCTTTCCTTCCTTCCTTCCTTCCTTCCTTCCTTCCTTCCTTCCTTCCTTCCTTCCTTCCTTCCTTCCTTCCTTCCTTCCTTTTCTTTTCTTTCTTTTTCTTTTTCTTGTAAGGGTAGAAACTCGGTTGGTCCAAGCTTTTAGTGTATGGAATCAAGTACTTACAGTCAGCACACACATACCTAAAACACGGTCACCTGACCCTAGGAAAGCATTAGTTCTAGGCCAACATGGGCCAGTTTTCGAAAGGACCCCAATTTCACAAGCCTTCTCCTCCCACTGCTTTGAAATCAGAAGCACGAGGCCATGAAACAGGCTGTGGGCAGAGAGGTGGCGTGGCTGGAGCTCTGCAGACCGTAGACTCCCATGCGGGGGCTGCTTTCAAGTTCCAGAGGCAAAATCGCCTCTAGGGCCACATGCCGTTCACCGAATGGACTGGGGGGTTAGTAATCAAAGAAATAAACCATTAGTGGTTACTTCTTGAAAATACACCTTTTAGCATTTGGAGAATTTCCAGAAGGTGCCGAAGAAAATGTCTTAGCCCTTTGAAGAGTATCTTCAGTTCTAGAAGAAGCAGCCAAGCTTTGCGCGGAACTGCTGTTACTTGTTCCTTTTCTGTCTTTGTGCTGCCATCTAGAGAGAAAAGGAAAACATATGTTGTATTCTGCTGAGGAGAAGCAGTCACCTGACACTCCAAGCACCATCTGCAACTTCCATAACAGAAACTATGGTGGGCTGTTCTAGGTCTGAGAAACAGCACCAGTTAAACGTTTGCTTGGGAGGGAAGACTCAGGTAAGGGACAGGGCTCCTGTTGTGGCCAGCCTCCATCCTCAAGCTCCTCCTGGAGATAATATTAGTCTCCTCGAGGAGCAGGGGTGGCTTGGAATCATATTTTCTTTCACTGTTCAAAAGGAGTGAAAGATAAAGTCTTAAGTTCACCGAAATTTATAGAATGGACACCATCATTTTAGAAAACAAAATATAAGAAACATGAAAACAAGGTTCTAGGGTGATTGATTCTTTTTTTAATATTTTTTTTTTTTATTTATTTCTAGGAGAGAGAGAGAGAGACAGCATGAGCAGGGGAGGGTCAGAGAGAGAGGGAGACACAGACTCTGAAACAGGCTCCAGGCTCTGAGCTGTCAGCACAGAGCCCGACGCGGGGCTCGAACCCACGAACCGCGAGATCATGACCCAAGCGAAAGTCGGACGCGTAACCGACTAAGCCACCCAGGCGCCCCACTAGGGTGATTGATTCTTAAATCGTCTTTCTACTCTTCCTTTTTCTTTCTTTTTTGTTAAAGCCCAGATCCTTTTATTAAAAAGTAGGAGGCCTTATGTGGACTCCAGTGTATAAAAAAATAGGCAACTATAGACCTGCTGGTGGAAGTAGGAGTCCCTAAAGAAGACGGAATCTGAATACATGTAATTACAATACGCTGTTTTCTGTGTCCACGTTCAAACATCATTTATTCTGGAGCTGTGTTCTCAAAGATTTTTTTTAAGTCAATGGAAATCTGATTTCTGTGCCATAATGTGGATAAGCTGAGGTCAGACCTTCCCGAACCCCCTGCCTCCCCGGGCCTATCACCCTCTCCTCCCTTCTGCTACAGTCCTGGCACCACGTGACATGCCTACCTCTCTGCTCATAGAGCAGAAACTTCTTGAAGGCAGGTATTTTTGTTGGCCACGTTTAGAACCGCATTTCTAGTGCCTAGGACATCTGGTGTGTAGCAAGGGCTCGGTATATGTTTTTAAAGGAATATATGAATCTGCGCTTGTCCCTTGGCTTTTTTCTCTTTTAAAAGAATGAATAGGGGCGCCTGGGTGGCTTAGTCGGTTTAGCGTCCGACTTTCGCTTAGGTCTTGATCTCGCGGTTCGTGGGTTCGGGCCCCGCGTCGGGCTCTGTGCTGACTGCCAGCTCAGAGCCTGGAGCCCGTTTCAGTCTGTGACTCCCTCTCTCTCTGACCCTCCCCTGCTCACGCTGTCTCTCTCTCTCTCCTAGAAATAAATAAAACATTTAAAAAAATTTTTAAAAAATGAATGAATACCATGACTTTAACTTCACGCATATTCTGATTAAAACACATGTGTAAGGTAACAACTCTTTTAATATCTATGAAGAAGTCGATTCCTCTATACATCACCTTTGGTGTATTTCCTCCCTCTCAAATAGGCTTGATTCATTTGAGACCATCAAAATAAAATTTATTAACAAAAGCACAGCGAATGCTAAAAAGCTGACAGCCGAATTGAAGCCGTGACATGCAAATGCACCAGCTAAGTAGAGGCTTTACTTAAATTCTGGCTCACTACTGCGAGAATAAACGAACCTGCAGAATTCGTTTTGAATAGAGCAAGAAGATGAAGCACAGTAAATCGAATTTTTCCTTCCTTAAGATAAAATTCACAATTGAAACAGACTAGTGAAGGAGAAAGGGCCATAAAGCTACACACACAATGTTGCCAATGAGGTACCACCAACGTAGGTGGAAAGGAAAGAGGCCTGGGCCGGAGGGTCAAAGGGCAGTGGTGGGCTCTGCCTCTTTCAGTCTGTGCCGCCCACTGTGACCAACGTGGAACAGGGATACCTTCCCTTTCTGGTCTACCTCAGAGGGTTGTCACAAAGATCAGTGCAGCTACTGAGAAGTGATTGCTGTGGAAACCATAAAGGACTATTAAACATAAGGTAGGAAACCACTTTGTTAGTCTAACGACCCTAAGAAGTGTATAAACACCAGTGTATGAAAGGTGTATAAATTTGATTGTCTCTTCCCATTATTCAGGTGAGTCAAAGCCTGTGGCCGGCTCCTAAGGACAATAAGAAAATTCCAGTGCACCCCCCTTCCTGGACCAGGAGCGCTTTGTCTTCCACAGAGAGGTTTGACTGTTCGGTGCGGCTAACTCTGGAGCTCCCCAAAGCTCTGATGAGTCCTGAAGAGAGGGCTAGGTGGGAGGACACATGTGATACGTGGTGTCTAGTCAAGTTACATCACCTTTAATAACAGAGGAAGTCCATCCTAACCAAGTGAGGAGACTATCTTTGAAATCTAGTGAGGGTGTGATTTCCCAGAGTGCAATGCAAGTCAGTCCCTGTGGAGGGAGGCAGTTTGATCTGGGAGTCAGGGGTCCTGAGGTGAGTTGCTGGCTCAGCTCTTTATCAGCTGTGTGACCTTGGCCAAATAACGGTGACCTTAGCTTTTTCAACTGTAAAATGGGGAAAATAATACCAATGGTACCATATGGATTCTGGGAGGATCAACCACATAAATCCATGTGAAAAGTGCTTAAAATCAGCAAAGCACTTGGTCAGCCTTTGTTATTACTTCCTAAGAACTGTGCTCTTCATGTTTCTTTTGACTGCAAGGTAATGTAATCTAAGGAAAATGAGGAAAAGAGGCAAATCTGTACCAGGCACACTGCAAGAGCCAGAATGAGCGTGTTGGCAGATTTCCTTCAGACTTTCTTCTAGTGAAACAGGTAAGATAATCCATTTAAAGATCTCAGAGGAGTGCCTGATGCATGGTAAGTACTGGATGGATACTAACTCTAAAAGCATTTTTCTCCTGAGTATAAAGGAGCTGAGACTCTCCATGCAGCAGCAATTGCAGGGAAGGACATAAAAACACTCACTGATCTAGTCTCAGTTCACAGGGAAGACACGACTGCGGGCCGGCCAAAGCTAGTGATTTGTTTCTGGGCCCACAGAGTTAAGGCAGGATCAGGATTACAACCAGGGACAGTATAATCCAGCTACTTAAAATTAATTGGTCTTTTTAGACCAATTGCTTTTACTTTTTAAAACTTTTTAGTTTAGTTGGAAACATGGTTGCTCGCTTTTCCCTTTATTACATTTTTAGATTAAGAGATCTATTTCCTGTTACTGTCATAAGTTTGCATATAACAAAAGCAACATTACATTTGGTAAGTAAATGAATGTTTTTTAGTTTCTCACTTCCAAATTGCCTTTGTGTCTTGCTAAGTCTCCTCATAAGAGAAACACAATCCTGGGAATGGGCTGCAGCACCCAAACTAACACAGCACAATGCACTTGACATCCACATTAAACCTGATGGAGAATCTTGGGAATGCAGAACCAGAGAAGTATAAGCCTTGAAAGAAGAGAGAGCCTGAGAGCCAGGGTACAGGGGACATCTACAATGAAGAGAAACCAGACATAAAAAAGAAGAGAATGTTGATCATCTGAGATCCGTTTTCAGAAATATGTATGGTTTGGTAAACATGACGGAGGCTGTACATAAGTGGTTTTATGGTTTGCAGAAATTTCTGAAGCTGACCCCAAACTCAGCACATTAATCAAAAAGAGAAATAATGTAAGTAAAAGAAGCAAAGGACCAAGGGATTTCAGTAAGCTCTTTGGGTTAGATGTCACTCGCTTGGTCCTGTGTCACTCTGCCCTATGACCGTAACTACTGTGAGGATTCAATGAGTATGTAAAGTGCTCAGAACACTACTACTACATAAATGCTATACAGTGTGTGTGGTTATTAGAACCGTCAGTTATTAGTATTGTGAAATTATCACATGAAAAATAGGATATTAGCATAGTTTCAAAAATTGAGGGGCATTTTTACAAAATAACTGACCAAGTATTCTCAAAACTGTCAAAGTCACTGAAAGACAAAAGAATATTGAGAGACTCACATGTTAGAAAAAATAGAGGAGATATGACAACTAATGCAATGTGTGATGATGGTGGATGAGATTCTGGAGCAAAGGGACACCTAGTTAGCCATTAAGCATCAGTTGGTTAAGCGTCCAACTCTTGGTTTTGGCTCAGGTAATGTACTTGCAGTTCATGAGTTTGAGCCCTGCTTGGGATTCTCTTTCTTCCTCTCTCTCTCTCTGCCCCTCTCCTGCTCACTCTCTCTCCCTGTCTCTCAAAATAAAAAAAACTTAAAATTCTTTTTCAAAAGATTCTGGAATAGAAAGCCATTAGTGTAAAAACAGGTGAAACTCAAATAAGGTGGTAAATCAGTTAATACTATTGCATTATTGTAAATTTCCTGGGTTTGATCATTTGAGAAGAGAAATGGAAAGACATAAAAAAGATCCAAATGGAGGATCCAGAACTGAAAATTCCCATATTTGAAATAAAATTTTACTAGCTGAAATTAATGGAAGACAAAACAGTATAAGACAAAGTAAACTTGAAAATATGAGAGAACTGTCTAAAATGGAACATAAAACAAAACCCAGAAATTCAGTGAGAGGACTGGTGGGCTATTATCAAGTGGTCTAACCTACATTTGGATGAAATCCTAGAAGCTGAGGGGGTTAAGGAGAACAAAAAGCAGAAAAATATTTAAAGAAGAACTGACCAGAAATTTTCCAAATTTGATAAAAATTACAAACTCAAAGATTCAAGAAACTCGATAGACCCACAAACAAGTTAACACAAAGAAAACCACATCAACACATCATCATGAACTTGCTGAAACTAATAATAAAGGAAGAAATATCTTAAAAGAAACCAGGGAGGAAAGGGAACACACTTTATATAACGTAGAAGAAATAGAAAAATCATCACAGGTGTCTCATCAGAAATCACGCAAACCATAAGACAATGATTCTTTGACAGGATCAAAGGAGTTCAAAATTTTTTAGCTGGATCAACCAAGAAAACAAAAAAGACACACATGACCAATCAGGTATGAAAAAATAAAATCACTACTGATCCACAGATATAAAAAAAAGATAATAAAAATATGAAAAATAACATACCAATATTTGACAACACAGATGAAACAGACACATTTCTTTGAAAGACAGAAATTACTAAAACTCGTGCACACACAGAAGAAAATTAGAATAGCTTTCTATTACAGAAATTGAATTAGTAAGTAAAAACTTCCCCAGAAAGAAAATTCCAGGCCCAAACAGATTCATTTGGTGAATTCTGTCCAACTTAAATGGAAGCAACAATTACTAATCTCATATAAACTCTTTCAGAAAATAGGTGATGAGAGGATATTTCTCAATTCATTTGCTAATTCAGTTTTACTCAGATACTAAAACTAGACAGAATTATTACAAATAAGGAAAACCACAGAGCAACATCCCTCATGAATAGAGATACGAAGTCCTTTATAAAACATTAGGAAGTAAAACATAATACCGTGTGTGAAAAGAATAATACACTGTAAACCAAGTAGTGTTTCTCCCAGGAATGTAACAATAGTTTAACTTTCCAAAATCAATCATTATACTTCACATATTAAGAGATATTCCTTTTTTTAAAATGTTTATTCATTTTTGAGAGAGAGAGACAGAGCAAGAGCAGGGGAGGGGCAGAGAGAGAGGGAGACACAGAGTTTGAAACAGGCTCCAGGCTCTGAGTTGTCAGCACAGAGCCTGACGCGGGGCTTGAACCCACAAACTGTCAGTTCATGACCTGAGCTGAAGTCAGATGTTTAACCGACTGAGCCACCCAGGTGCTCCAAGAGATATTCCTTAATTAAAGGAAAACTACATGATCATTTCAATAAATTAGGAAAAAAATATGTGGCAAAATTCAATACCCATTCCTGATCAAAACTTGTGGAGAACTGGGGGGTAGGAGAGAAATCCACAAAAAGCATGCACATTGATCGATAGAAGCAATAAGCACATTTTGTGCCTAGATTTTGGTTTCTAAATACCATTCTCCAGGATAATGAGCCCTGGATTTTTAGGAAAAAGGTCGACTCATGTCTTGGGCAGGGGTATAAGAGTCTGGAACACACTGTCACAGAAGAAGAAAGGAAGTATTAAAGAATAATAAAAACATACCAAGAAGATACAGAAGCCAGCTAGAAGGCTTCCCACTGGCCCTCTGGGACAATATGAGAAACAAAGTAATTTAATAAAACACAGTGGACAAAGTAAAAAATCTACAAGTCCGTACTGATATAATTTCATAGATGAAAAGTAAGTAGAGTAGGGCTAGCTATTCCTTATTTTTAAAATGCCAGATAAATATAAAAGAAATAAAAATAGAAGAAATGAAGGAGTTTGAAAAATCGCCAGTCAATTCTAAAGCTTGTGGGTGAATGTTTGATGAGGAATAGTATACTTAAAAATCCCAGAGTATTTATCTGTAAATTACCTATTATTTATTATATTTATAAAGTAGTAAGTCCACCGTGTATACACCTGTATCAAAGGTTACCACCACCTTAATCAAGGTGAACATCATTGGTACTGGGCACACTGTGACTCCTGATATGGTGCATACTGTGACCTCTGTGGGTGCCCATTAGTTATCACTCAAATCTAATCAAGAGAAAACATTAGATAACCTCAAAGTGCAGAACATTCTACAAAATAACTGGCTTGTATTCAATAAAGTCAAGATCAAGTAAGATGAAGAACAGGTGGGAAATTCTTCCAGATTAAAGACTGCAACAACAGTGAAAAAGAAGTCTCAGTGTCAGATGGTTTTATTAACAGTTTTCTTTACTATGTTCTGATAATAGAATGTTCCTATGCAAAATTATTCCTTCCGGAACATTGGTCAACATGGAAAGGTAGCATAACTCAAACACTAAACATAACAGCAATATTACTTTTGAATATAGATGCAAAAATTCTAGGTAAAACCCCAGAAAAACAAATTAAAAACTAGACGTGACATGGCTAAACCAGAAAGGAAGCATGAGCTACAGTATTCTTTATCTAATGTGAGGTAGGGCTTATGGTAGAAACTCAAGTACAGTTCAATAGTGATAAAAACTCTCTTGTCATCTCGAGAGATGTGACAAAGGTATGACAACAGCCAACACCAATTACTAATTAAAACTTTAAGGAAACTAAGTATGAAAGGAAATGTCAAAAATAGATATTCTTTATCATATTAACAACAGCTAGTGTCAGAATTAACAGAAATGTACACTAATCAAATCACAAACTAGACAGATTGACTACCATGATTACACTTTAACACTATTCCAGGCATTAACCCATGTAATAGAATATGAAACATATAAAAGAGACACAAATATTAGAATTGCACATAATTTTTTGAGGTAAGATTATGTATCTTATGCATCAAAAATCCAATATGAATATAATAAAAATGTTTAAATTAACAGTTTAGTAAATTGGTTATTTAAAAGATAAATATATAAAAATGTAGAACTTTACTAGAAAACAGCCAGTTAGAAGATCTAACAACAACAACAAAAAGATTTCATTAATAGCAACAAAAATACCTTAGAGATATGCCTAAAAAGAAATAGTTAAAACCTATATGGAGATGGAGGACTAAATGTTAGTGAAAGGCATGGTTAGGATTTTAGAAAATATAGAGAAATACTACATGCCTGAATAACAACACTGAATTTTATAAACATATCTGGTTTTCTCCAAATATTATTGATCTAACAATATCTCAATAAAAAATCCCATTGGAGCTTACTCTTAGAACCTGACAAAATAATCCAAAGATCCAATGGAAAAATAAATGAGAAAACAATTAAATTAGAACTTTATCTCACAGCATATTTAAACACAAATTCTGTAGATGATTTAAGTAATTAAATATAAAACGAAAAATTAATTATTGAAAAATTAGAAGAAAATAAGTAGTTAACTTTCCTGCAAAGGGAAACATCCTTCTAACATCAATGTAAAGGAAAAGTTTATATATATATATATACACACACATAAATATATATGTATGTATGTATATGTATATATATACATTTTTATTGTTTACATATATTTTATTTATAAATATATAAATATAAACATATACATTATATGAATAAATGTAGACATTTATTTATATGTCTACATAAAATCCAAACACATCTGCATGACAAAAAAATCATATACAAAATTAAAGACAATTTACAGGCCATAAAAAAAATTTATAACAAATACAGTGGACAAAAATGAATGTCTTTAAGTTATAGAATATCTTTAGCGTCCATAAGAAAAATACTGACACTTCAACAATTTAACAGAGGACATAAGCAGACAAATTCTCTGTAAGATGACAAATGGTGAAGGAAATGTGAAAAAATATTCAATATTATTACTAATCAGGAAAATATAAATTAAAACCACAATAAAATGCCTTTTCCCCCACTTATTTGACATTCAAAGCTAATGAGGTGACACTGAATAAGACAAGAGCGGATACTATCTTTTAATACAGTGCAAGATCCTATACACTTTCTGTGCAATATCTTCCCACAAGTATGTATTTGGAAAATTTAGTTATAAACTGGGAATCCCACATCTAAAAATCCATTCTAAGGGAGGAACTAAAGGTTTTGGCCAAAGGGGCGCCTGGGTGGCTTAGTCAGTTGAGCATCCAACTTCAGCTCAGTTGGTCATGATCTTGCAGTCCGTGAGTTCAAGTGCCACACGGGCTGTGCTGACAGCTCAGAGCCGGGAGTCTACTTCGGATTCTGTGTCTTCCTTTCTCGTTATCCCGCCCTGCTTGTTCTCTCCCTCTCTCACTCTCTCTCAAAAATAAATAAATAAACACTAAAAAATTAAAAAAATAAAGGTTTTGGACAATACTTATAATGTGATTCTTCAAACAGTGAAAACAGTGTAAGGAATCCAAATGTCATGGTCATGTCAATAAATAGTCAATTATCCAAATAATTAAAAATGACCATCATTTAAAAAGTATATTTATGAGAAATACTTTGGCAGCCTGGTAAAATGCTTATGAAATGATGTTGTCAAGAAAAAAGATTATAAAATTAATAATTCCTTAAAAAAACTATTATAAAAACACGTGCCATATTATCTCCAGGTAACGTCAAGGTGAGAGATTAGAATTTTAATTTTATACCCTTCTCCATTTTCTGCAGAGAACATGTACTCATAAGATAGAAAGTATTAAAAGATGTACCAAAAACTAAAAGCTTTCAGAAACTAGCAGTTTCTCTGATAGCTCTGTTATCTGAATTCTCTTGGTACGCTGAAAATCATACGGCTATAGCGACCAAGTGGCAAAGTTGCATAAAATAACAGGCATACACTCAAATACTGTCACATGTCCATTTATTGAGGAAACTGTGATGCTAGCTACAGATTAACTCTATTCACTTGATGACTTTTCAGGATGTCAAACAAGACTCTGAAGGCCACAGGCCATGAAGTAACCCAATTACTTTCCCATATTTTGTTCAGAAACACAAAAATCAAATGCCAAGAAATGTTCGACTCTGAAAATTGGCCTAATTTATTTTATTTATTTTTTTTTCAAAAGGTGGTAATTAAGGGTTAGGAGGTAGAGGGCATGGAGGAAGGACAAAAACTGAACATATAAAAGGCAAATATTTTTTTGCTAGATTTCATTTTCAAAGTTTCAAGTCTTTTCAATTTTTTTTTTTATTTTTTGCGGCAAAAAAGGAATCGATACTTTTCATCCCACTCTTGTCAACTTTCGCCAAAGCCTTCTGAGCCGCAGTCATTTTGCTATTTTTCTGTTAAGGAAAATAAGAGAACAATTGTTACAAATGCACATTTATGAATCATACCTGCAAATCCAACAAGACCATGCATGTCTCAAGGTTCATTAAGAGAAGTATTTGCTGGTAACATGCTTCATAAGGGAATGATTATTATTATTTTTTAAAGTTCTGATTTCTATTCAGAATTCAGACCTAAGACATAAAATATGTTAAAAGAAGCAGGAGACAAAACGGCCGCCTTCTAAGGAGTGGAACGTTACAACCAATGGTTTCCTTTAGGGGAATAATTCTGGAGGGTGTTTTAAGTGCAATCACAACACCAACAAAGGAACTGACAGAGGCTGCGATTGTCAGCTGAGGAATTACAGCCTGGTATTATGGCACGATGAATAATTCACAACAATTTACTGCTGGAGTTTATTCACAGGCTCTCCGGGAAACCAAGGCCAGCACTATATTATATTCAAAAGATAACCTGTACTGGAGAGCAAACCGGACCATCAGGATATCCCCGCACCACCCCCCACCAGGTTTCCTACAACAAAGAACTTATCAAAAAGCTGACTTCTCTCTTTCTCTGGTCACTGTTGTTTTGTTCTGTTCTGTTCTGTTTTGTTTTGCAACGTCCTGGAAGGAGCACTAACAGAAGGTAAATAGTAGCCGATTATCCTCGAGTGCATCACAGCCTCGCCAGCAGAAGCATATGTGATGGGAAGCAGTGAAGGAAAAAACTCCCGAGTCTCCCTGTGAACTGTGAGATAGTCACTGACAGAGAACCTTTTAAGGGCACAGCGTATGATCTCTGAAACCTTGTTTCTCATGTTCTATCATTTATATTTTAGGAGGCTTATTTTCTGATGGGATGGTGAAAAGTGGCAGTTAGCCCCTGTATTTAACAGACATCCTGGTCCAGCCCCTCATTTCCCTGGGGGCGGTGCCCAAGTAGGTACAACAGAAAGCAGCAGTTTCGAGGGTGGGGCGGAAGCAGTTCTCACAGAGAAAGCCAAAACCAGCCCTGCGTACAGAAGCCATTGAGATGACTAGCTATCTTGCCAGATTTCAGCTTGGGTTCTCTGCAGACATCACATGCCCAGATGAATTACATGTAGATTAAAGGGAAAAATTATAAACAAAGACTAAACTCTAAGGCAGGGGGTTAAATGTTAAAATCTAGGTGGAAGTTAATTTATCTTGGGATGTGCAAGGTCTTAAGCATAAAAAGAATGAGAAAAATCACAAGGAGAAACAATTCCTATTATATAATCCTCAGGAAAACTTAAAACTGTTAAAAAAAAACTCAACAAAACAATAAACACAAATTAGAAAATTATTTGTACCTTATTTAATGTTAGTAATTAATAATTTCGGTCATCATCATAAGTTCTGAGAAGTTTCCAGGCAGTCAGAGTTGACAAAAAATGACCTTGGAAGCCCCCTCCCTTTGTGCCCCCCTACCCTTAATATACAGCAAAGGGTAGGCATGCTCTTGCTAAGCATACTGCCTTGGTTTGTAACAAGTCTTCGTGACTTGACATATTCATTGTCATTCACAATTTTGAATTAATTAGTGAGTCGCAGAAATGCAAGTTAATAATCCTTCATGGTTAAAACTAAAACCACAATCAAGCATGCAATCATTCTTGCATGCTTGCAAGAATGCAACGTGCTCATGCAGGATCACCTTCTGGATGCAAGAATATGCCACTACCACTGGACACACGTACCTTTTCGGTCTTCCAATCTTTCCTGTTAAACTTAGTGTAATCTTCCTTTGCTTCTACAGGCTCGTCAGATAACTTTACTTTCTGCAATGTTAGAGCAGTGAAGTGGTGTCACGTCACCTCGACACATCAATCCATTTTTATGAAAACAACCAGGTCAAGCTGGACCCACATCAATCCAAATGGAACAGCAGACCCTGCAAAGGGCTTACTTTGAATTTTGTCAATTATCTGGGGAATGAAGCCATACGTCCCTTCTGAGAAGCAGCCTTGGTGATGGGGGGTCATGATCAGGTGAGCCCATGACCCAGCCCGTTGGGCCGCCTAGTGGTACTGATCACATATTGTGTATGTACCAGGACCAGGAGGCATCTAGGTGACTGCTGATTCCAGGAGAGTCTAAGGGGGTAAAGGCAGGCACAGAAGTCAAGGATAAGAATTTCCTTTAAGGGGGCCAGGTGTCCAGCCAGAACCCCCCTGGGATGGTATAATGTCCAGTGAGGAATAAGGCACACCATTATTCTGTCATTACCATTTTTGTATAGCTTCACGTTCTTACCTCCTTTCAATTCAACTATCTCATTTTGTTCACACAAGGACAACCTTGCAAAGCACACAGCCAGCAGAAGAAGGAAGCACAGAGAGGTTAAACAAATGGTTAAGGCCACCGAGCAGAGGACAAGGGCTGAGATCTCCATTTCTGAACAAGTGCTCTTTCCATGAGGCCCAGTGCAACCAAGCCCACCTCTACTTCATGTTGTCACCATCAACGGGAGCCATTGCCTCAAGGAATGGGAGAATCTTGTCAAGAGACAGACTGTGGCCTTAATGTTCCCATTATAGAAGGAATGTGACACATTTACTGTGTAAAAGGTGCACAACCGGGCAGGTAAGTCTTGATGATTAACACAGAGAACTGACTGCACAGTGACAACAACCTGGTCTTCTATAGATCTTCAGGTTGTGGAGATAGATACCTGGTGGGCAAGACCCTACGTGACTCTTCCCTAGGAAATGCAGATTCGTTCCCAGCTTCCCTCCTCATAGCCCAGCTTTTGCTAAACAAAGACCTGCAGAGCTAGGGCGAAAAGATGCCCCAGCACATGTATGAAACCCAAGGGAATAAAACATTGTTTAGAAAGGCTTCATTCTAAACAATGTGCGGGAGGCGGGGGGCCCCCGGAAATCTGTAACATCATGTGGCACTTTAAAAAAATGGGGGAATACTGGAAATCCATAAGGTCAAATCTTCGCTTGGGCACACCGCAATCTCTAAGAAGGGGACCTTCAAAAGAAAAAGACTAGCTTATCACGAATGAACTACCTACCAGCAAAGTATGAACTTAAGAATAAATGTCTCTACTTAAATTAAGATCAGTAAAGGGTGTTTAGGTGATGCATTATTTTCACGAGAAAAGTCTCTTCAGCCAGGAGAGTGGAATTCAAGGGAATAATGGGAAAGGCTCTGATTACTGCAAACTGCAAAAAACTTAACATTATAAGGTGGTTGGCTTCCCTTCTCGGTCGCAAAATGTTCTACTACAGGTGTCATTATAAACCCTTGGGCGTATTTACTTTTCCCTGAAAAGGAAGTCAAATGAAAAAGGTTCAAGACAAGAGTTTAAGATGAAAAGTGCTTCCTTATAAATATAAAATGCTTCATAAGATGATGGACTTGTCCTGGTGTTTAACTGGCTCACTACCAAGCAAGACACCGGTTATCAGTGCTTATAATAATAGAAACTGATTGTGGAAGGCTCTGCGCGGAACTTTCTTGAATGTTATTCACAGCACACGTTGAACACATTTGAAAGAATCATAGTTACACTTATCGGAATTTTTGTTATTTAAAAGACCAAATCACTATAGATTTGGGGGAGCGTTTCAGAAGAAATAGAAAAAGGGCTCAGAAAGACAGTAACAAAGGGTATGACTAAGTGGGTACAGTTCTGGAAAGAGGGGCACAAATAGCAGAATACCGCAGAGACCCATGCTAGGATGGTCTGATTCTTACGAATGAGCTGCAAGAAGGAACTCGGGAGCCTTTCCCATCGACTGCACTCAGCTCAGCTGCCCGCGATAAATTCAGATGATGGAGGGGGTGACGGGCGGAAGCCAAGCTTCAACATAGGCAAACCCGTGACAGTAAGAAAATGATGCAAAACATATTAAGGATGACAGGCTTCGTGCTATCATTACAGGCAGATACGAAGATACCTAATAGCCACTGGAACATATTTCCTGAAAACGGTCAACTCTGTTACTGGAAAAATCAATCAAATCCTGGACGCGGACAAGAGGCCAGCAGAAGACATTATCCGACGCGCGTTGAAACTGTGCTACGCCATCCGGTGCAGTTTGCACTCTGTACGCTGCAGCCCCGGGAAGACACCACAGGCCGGGGGACCTCAGAGAGCAGCTGAACAGTCCGGGAGATGAGGCTGAGATTTAGGGGAAACAGGATTGGGAGATCTAAATCGGGGCTTGGCAAACTGCCTCCAGGCGGAGCCGCGCAGGCTGCCTGTTTTGATAAATGAAGTTTGGCTGGAATGCAGCCGCCCGCCTTCGTTTAGGAAGTTTCGGAACTGTCCGTGGCTGTGCCTGCGCTACCACAGCAGGGCTGAGCAGCCGTGACAGAAAGCAGCTGCTGCAGGAAGCCTCAAGAATTCGCTGTCTGGACTTCGCAGAGTAAGTCCGCTGACCTCCGGTCTAAATCATAAGTGATGAATGACATCACACACGATTTAAACTTTGGAAATTAAAATAGGAAAACAGAAAACCGGGTTGAAAGTAAACATATGAAATGCATTACCCGGGACGGTATCAGAGGCCAGAACGTTCAAGAACAGGCTTAGATCTGTTCACGGATGATCTCTACGTTACTACGGAAGACAGGTATTTGGGAGGAAGAAAGAGGCTTAGGTTTTGGAAGGAGAGATATAAGAAAGAAACAAATACGCCGTCTTCTTAGTTACAGCAAGGCAATCATGCCTCTGTCCCCCGGAGCTACTTACTGTCAGAGATTAACTACCAGAGTGGAAGAAGTGTGGGTCCTGACCTAGAATGACCTTAGCAGCTGACCTCTGCCCAGTGCTATTCCTCCAGAGAAAAGGATGCCCCTCCTCTGATAATCTGCTGAAAATGGCCCATAGCTACCGCTGATGCACTTTAAATCTGTCCTTTTCTAAAAGTCAAAGGAATGACTTTTGTCCTTCAAACAGGACATGATACAAAAAAGAGAAACAAAAAAAAAAAAAAACCCAAGCACATTGGCCATCTTGAAGGGCAGGAAAAAGGAAAGTTCTTTAACGTCCGTGACGTGTCCACTTTACATTCTCAAGGCATCCCTTATTCTGCGGGCAGGAGAATGACCTCACTGACAAGCTGGTACGTGTGTTTATTTCCCTGTCTCTGAGCAGCGCCCACTTGTCTGAGATCAGGCCTGGACTGGGGGACGCCGCAGTGTGCCGTCAGGTGTGGCTCATGGCTGCCTTCTCCAGTCTCCGTATCTGGGAGACAAAAACAAGCCGCGGCCCACGGAGCAGGGGAGCGGTGGGTGGCGGTCGGAGAACAGCTGGAAGAGGAAGGGTTTGTGTAATACAGATCGTGTTGATCATTTCAAGCACGGAAGAAAAAAAAAAGTTTGGCTATTCTTGCTCAAAGGATTCTTTGTGTTACAAAAATCATGCTCTGTTCACTTCTGTGCCAGTAACAATTAGATCTGGCAAAGTGAGTTTAAGTTATACACGGAGTCTTGCTGATGATTAAGAAAGTTAATTACAGGATCTGGCTAACTCAAGAAGATTGAACTTTCTTTATGTATCTACAAGATTTCTATGTAGGTATCTGGCCAAGAGCAACTCTTATCTGTTTTTCATAGCACTTTATTTACCTTTCAGGTAAAATCTACAGAAATAAAAAATGCCGATGGACAGCTCATTATAGTCTTCAATTCACACAACATCAGTCCATGCAAGGTGGATTTAGAAAGCTTTAAAATGGAGGTGCCTGGGTGGTTCAGTCGGTTAAGCGTCTGACTCTTGATCTCGGCTCAGGTCATGATCTCACAGTTTGTGAGTTTGAGCCCCATGTCAGGCTCTGCACTGATGGTATGGAGCCTGCTTAGGATTCTCTCTCTCTGTCTCTCTTTCTCTCTCTCTATCTCCCTCCCTCTCTCTCTGCTCCTCCCCTGCTTGTGCTCTCTCCCTCTCAAAATAAATAAACTTTTAAAAAAAGCTTTAAAATGTATTAGAACAAACTAAACTTATGTGGTAAAAATGAAATATTTTTCCAAGTGTCCCAAAGATAGCTTAGAGACAGCTCCTTACCTTTGATGGAGGGTTTGGCAATGAAGCTGAAGGTTCTGGAAGCCTAGGAGTGAAAAATAAGAATCAGAGGCATGGTTTTTCATAGACGAGCAAACAGAGACTGGGCCAACTTAGGATGAGCAAGTCCCCCTTTTATGGAATAGCTTCACCTCTGTGTATCTAACTGTACAAATACCTCAGTGTAAGGAATGAAATTTCTCTAAATGAAGAAATCTTCATTCTCTTTGTAGAGTAATTGTCTGAACTAAAAAACAAAATTAGAACTCATTGTTGAAATGGAATTGCTTTACTTTAGCCTCTAGAAATTTGCATTTGGCATTGTAGTATTTTTTTCTTCAAAAATGATGAATGCAGCACATATTTGAAAGTGAAAAATTATTTTAACTGTTGACAAAAAGTCACACAAGCTTTACTTTCCTTCAGTTAAAGAGAAGTTTAATTGACCTCTCTCCCCAAATCTTTAAACACTTCAGAGTAAAGAAAGGAATCTAAAAAATAATGGGCGTACAGAGATATAGGTCTCTAATGAGACAAACAGGCACTGAGAAACCCAGGGAAATATTAAACAGAAAGATAGGGTTATTGATTTAAAGCAGGTTTTCCAACCACTTTAACTACTGTAGAAACCAGTTTCCACTGTTTTTTTTTTAAACGTTTATTTATTTATTTATTTTTTAAAATATTTTTATTTTATTTCTAGGATAGAGAGAGACAGCGTGAACAGGGGAGGGTCAGAGAGAGAGGGAGTCACAGACTGAAACAGGCTCCAGGCTCTGAGCTGGCAGTCAGCACAGCACAGAGCCCGACGCGGGGCTCGAACCCACGAACCGCGAGATCATGACCTAAGCGAAAGTCGGACGCTTAACCGACCAAGCCACCCAGGCGCCCCTAAACGTTTATTTATTTTTGAGAGAGATGGAGACAACACGAGTGGGGAAGGGGCAGAGACA